>NW_026779532.1:0-94000 GCF_030144855.1 Hypanus sabinus | reverse complement strand
TGGAATGCACCGCCAGCGATGGTGATAGAGGCGGATACAATAGGGTCTTTTAAGAGACTCTTAGATAGGTACATGGAGCTTAGGAGAATGGGTGGCTAGTTGCAGGGAGAGTAATTCTAAGTGGTTTCTAGAGTAAGATACATGGTCGGCACAGCAATGTGGAACAAAGCATCTGTAATGTGTTGTGCATTTATATGTTTCCAAGAAATTCACGGGAAATCTCCTATCCCACGGAGTGGTGACTTGTTGCAACCTGTCATCTCAGGGATAGTGAGAAGGGAACAGCAGGGAGAGCTTTTGATATACTGATAGGGAACAGAAACATGGGCAGGAACCAGATGGGCTGAGTGGCCTTTCTAGTGTACATTGTGAGAGTCTCTAGACAGTAAATACCTGAGACACGGGATTTGATACAGAACTGATTTATCTTTCACAGATCCACAATATTAAACACCAGTCTAGATTAAGCCTAACATCAGCAGAACAGACTCCTCCAATGCTCACTGACCAGAGTTCAGTCCTGGGTGCGATGAGCAGCCGCAAGAACTGCAGAATCTGACGGTAACAGTCCCTCATGAACCTGCAGCTGACTTCAGTCACTGTGATGGCTAAACTTTTAACACAGAGCTGATTTGAACTTCCTCCCTGATGTAGGAGCGCTCAGACCGAAGATGTAGGGGAGAAGGAAAAAAAAGAGATAATAAAGTTGTTTGCACCATTAGTGATAAAAAGAGAGGATGAGGTGGAAAGTTTCTTGAATGCATCTGTTTTAATGCTTGGAGCATTGTAAGGAAGGTGGATGAGCTTAGAGTATGGATTGATAACTGGAAATACGATGTTGTATCTATTAGTGAAACATGGTTGCAGGAGGGGTGTGACTGGCAACTAAATATCCCTGGATTTCGTTGCTTCTGGTGTGATAGAATCAGAAGGGCAAGAGGCGGAGGTATTGCAATGCTTGTCTGAGAAAATATTACAGCGGTGCTTTGACAGGATAGATTACAGGGCTCAGTTAGGGAGCCTATTTGAATGGAACTGAGGATTGGGAAAGGTATAGTAACACTTATAGGGGTGTATTATAAACCACCTAATTGGGAGCGAGAATTGGAAGAGCAAATTTGTAAGGAGAGAGCAGATATTTGTAGTGAGCATAAGGTTGTGATTGTGGGAGATTTTAATTTTCCACACAGAGAAACATAGAAAATAGGTGCAGGAGTAGGCCATTAGGCCCTTCGAGCCTGCACTGCCATTCAGTATGATCATGGCTGATCATCCAACTCAGAACCCTGTACCTGCTTTCTCTCCATACCCCCTGATCCCTTTAGCCACAAGGGCCATATCTAACTCCCTCTTAAATATAACCAATGAACTGGCCTCAACTGTTTCCTGTGATAGAGAATTCCACAGATTCACCTCTCCCTGTGTGAAGAAGCTTTTCCTCATCTTGGTCCTACAAGGTTTCCCCTTTATCCTTAAACTGTGACCCCTCGTTCTGGACTCACCCAACATCAGAAACAATCTTCCTGCATCTAGCCAGTCCAATCCCTTTAGAATTTTACACGTTTCAATAACATCCCCCCTCAATCTTCTAAATTCCAGTGAGTATAAGCCTAGTCGACCCAGTCTTTCTTCATATGAAAATCCTGCCATCCCAGGAATCAATCTGGTGAACCTTCTTTGTACTCCCTCTGTGGCAAGAATGTCTTCCCTCAGATTAGGGAACCAAAACTGCATACAGTACTCCAGCTGTGGCCTCACCAGGGCCTTGTACAACAGCAGTAGAACCTCCCTGCTCCCGTACTTGAATCCTCTTGCTACGAATGCCAACATACCATTTGCCTTTTTCACCGCCTGCTGTACCTGCATGCCCACCTTCAATGACTGGTGTACAATGACACCCAGGTCTCATTGCACCTCCGCTTTTCTTAATCGGTCATTCAGATAATAATCAGTTTTCCTGTTCTTGCAACCAAAGTGAATAACCTCACATTTATCCACATGAAATTGCATCTGCCATGAATTTGCCTACTCACCTAACCTATCCAAGTCACCCTGCATCCTCTTAGCATCCTCACAGCTAACACTGCCGCCCAGCTTCGTGTCATCCGCAAACTTGGAGATGCTGCATTTAATTCCCTCGTCTAAATCATTAATATATATTGTAAACAACTGGGGTCCCAGCACTGAGCCTTGCAGTACCCCACTAGTGACTGCCTGCCAATCTGAAAAGGTCCCATATATTCCCACTCTTTGCTTCCTGTTTGCCAACCAATTCTCTATCCACATCAATAACACACCCCCAATACTCTGTGCTTTAAGTTTGCACATTAATCTCCTGTGTGGGACCTTGTCAAAAGCCTTTTGAAAATCCAAATATACCAAATCCACTTTTTCTCCCCTATTCATTCTACTAGTTACATCCTCAAAAAATTCTATAAGATTCGCCAGACATGATTTTCCTTTCACAAATCCATGCTGACATTGTCCGATTATTTCACCTCTTTCCAAATACGCTGTTATCACATCTTTCACAACCAACTCTAGCATTTTCCCCACCACCGATGTCAGGCTAACCGATCTATAATTCCCCGGTTTCTCTCTCCCTCATTTTTAAAAAAAAGTGAGGTCACATTACCCACCCTCCAATCCTCAGGAACTAATCCAGAATCTAAGGAGTTTTGAAAAATTATCACTAATGCATCCACTATTTCTTGGGCTACTCTGGGATGCAGACCATCTGGCCCTGGGGATTTATCTGCCTTTAATCCCTTCAATTTACCTAATACCACTTCCCTACTAACATGTATTTCCCTCAGTTCCTCCATCTCACTAGACCCTCAGTCCCTTACTATTTCCGAAAGATTATTTGTGTCCTCCTTAGTGAAGACAGAACTAAAGTAGTGATTGAATTGGTCTGCCATGTCCTTGTTCCCCATGACCAATTCCCCTGTTTCTAACTGTAAGGGACCTACATTTGTCTTAACCAATCTTTTTCTTTTCACTTATCTATAAAAGCTTTTACAGTCAGTTTTTATGTTCTCTGCCAGCTTTCTCTCATAATCTTTTTTTCCCTTTCCTAATTAATCCCATTGTCTTCCTCTGCTGGACTCTGAATTTCTCCCAGTCCTCAGGTGTGCCGCTTTTTCTGGATAATTTGTATGTTTCTTCTTTGGACTTGATACTATCCCTAATTTCCCCCGTCAGCCACGGGTGCACTACCTTCCCTGGTTTATTCTTTTGCAAAACTGGGATGAACACTTGTTGTAGTTCATCCATGCAATCTTTAAATGCTTGCCATTGCATATGAATGTTGAGGAACCAACTAGGGAGCAGGCCATTCTAGATTGGGTATTGAGCAATGAGGAAGGGTTAGTTAGCAATTTTGTCGTGTGAGGCCCCTTGGGCAAGAGTGACCATAATATGGTGGAATTCTTCATTAAGATGGAGAGTGACATAGTTAATTCAGAAGCAAAGGTTCTAAACTTAAAGAAGGGTAACTTTGAAGGTACGAGACGTGAATTAGCTAAGATAGACTGGCAAATGATACAAAGGGTTGACAGTGGATATGCAATGGCAAGCATTTAAAGATTGCATGGATGAACTACAACAATTGTTCATCCCAGTTTGGCAAAAGAATAAACCAGGGAAGGTAGTGCACCCGTGGCTGACAAGGGAAATTAGGGATACTATCAAGTCCAAAGAAGAAACATATAAATTAGCCAGAAAAAGCGGCATACCTGAGGACTGGGAGAAATTCAGAGACCAGCAGGGGAGCACAAAGGGCTTAATTAGGAAAGGGAAAAAAGATTATGAGAGAAAGCTGGCAGGGAACATAAAAACTGATTGTAAAAGCTTTTACAGATATGTGAAAAGAAAAAAAGATTGGTCAAGACAAATGTAAGGACCTTTACAGTCAGAAACAGGTGAATTGATCATAGGGAACAAAGACATGGCAGACCAATTGAATAACTACTTTGGTTCTGTCTTCACTAAGGAGGACATAAATAACGCTCTGGAAATAGTAAAGGACCAAGGGTCTAGTGAGATGGAGGAACTGAGGGAAATACATGTTAGAAGGGAAGTGGTGTTAAGTAAATTGAAGGGATTAAAGGCAGATAAATACCCAGGGCCAGATGGTCTGCATCCCAGAGTAGCCCAAGAAATAGTGGATGCATTAGTGATAATTTTTCAAAACTCCTTAGATTCTGGATTAGTTCCTAAGGATTGGAGGGTGGCTAATGTGACCCCACTTTTTAAAAAAGGAGGGAGAGAAAAACCAGCGAATTACAGACTGGTTAGTCTGATGTCAGTGATGGGGAAAATGCTAGAGTTGGTTATCAAGGATGTGATAACAGCATATTTGGAAAGAGGTGAAATCATCGGACAAAGTCAGCATGGAGTTGTGATAGGAAAGTAATGTGTGACGAATCTTATAGAATTTTTTGAGGATGTAACTAGTAGAGTGGATAGGGGAGAGCCAGTAGATGTGGTATATTTAGATTTTCAAAAGGCTTTTGACAAGGTCCCACACACAAGATTAGTGTGTAAACTTAAAGCACACGGTATTGGGGGTATGGTATTGATGTGGATAGAGAATTGGTTGGTAGACAGGAAGCAAAGAGTGGGAGTAAACAGGACCTTTTCAGAATGGCAGGCAGTGACTAGTGGGGTACCGCAAGGCTCAGTGCAGGGACCCCAGTTCTTTACAATATATATGAATGATTTAGATGAGTGAATTAAATGCAGCATCTCCAAGTTTGCGGACGACACGAAGCTGGGTGGCGGTGTTAGCTGTGAGGAGGATGCTAAGAGGATGCAGGGTGACTTGGATAGGTTAGGTGAGTGGGCAAATTCATGGCAGATGCAATTTAATGTGGATAAATATGAGGTTATCCATTTTGGTTGCAAGAACAGGAAAACAGATTATTATCTGAACGGTGGCTGATTAGCAAAAGGGGAGGTGCAATGAGACCTGGGTGTCATTGTACACCAGTCATTGAAGGGAGGCATGCAGGTACAGCAGGCGGTGAAAAAGTTGAAAGGTATGCTGGCATTCATAGCAAAAGGATTTGAGTACAGGAGCAGGGAGGATCTACTGCAGTTGTACAAGGCACCAAGAGTATTGTGTGCAGTTTTGGTCCCCTAATCTGAGGAAAGACATTCTTGCCATAGGGGGAGTACAAAGATGGTTCACCAGATTGATTCCTGGGATGGCAGGACTTTCATATGAAGAAAGACAGGATCGACAAGGCTTATACTCACTGGAATTTAGAAGATTGATGGAGGATCTTATTGAAACATATAAAATTCTAAAGGGATTGGACAGGCTAGATGCAGGAAGATTGTTTCTGATGTTGGGGAAGTCCAGAACGAGGGGTCACAGTTTAAGGATAAAGGGGAAGACTTTTAGGACAGAGAGGAGGAAAAACTTCTTCACACAGACTGTGGAGAATCTGTGGAATTCTCTGCCACAGGAAACAGTTGAGGCCAGTTCATTGGCTATATTTAAGAGGGAGTTAGATATGGCCCTTGTGGCTAAAGCGATTGGGGGTATGGACAGAAAGCAGTTACAGGGTTTTGAGTTGGATGATCAGCCGTGATCATACTGAATGGCGGTGCAGGCTCGAAGGTCCGAAGGGCCTACTCCTGCACCTATTTTCTAAGTTTCTGTCCACTGTCAACCCTTTAAATATCATTTAAATATCAATCTTAGCTAATTCACGTCTCATTTCTTCAAAATTGCCCTTCTATAAGTTCAGAACATTTGGTTCTGAATTAACTATGTCACTCTCCATCTTACTGAAGAATTCCACCATATTATGGTCACTCTTAACCAAGGGGCCTCGTATGACAAAATTGCTAACTAACCCTGCCTCATTGCTCAATACCCAGTCTAGGATGGCCTGCTCTTTAGTTGGTTCCTCGACATGTTGGTTCAGAAAACCATCCCGCACACATTCTAAGAAATCCTCTTCCTCAGCACCCTTACCAATTTGGTTCACCCAATCTATATGTAGTTTGAAGTCACCCATTATAACTGCTGTTCCTTTTTTGCACGCATTTCTAATTCCCTGTTTAATGCCATCCCCAACTTCACTACTACCGTTAGGTGGCCTGTACACAAATCCCACCAGCATTTTATGCCCCTTAGTGTTATGCAGCTCTACCCATATCGATTCCACATCCTCCAGGCTAATGTCCTTCCTTTCTATTGCGTTAATCTCTTCACTAACCAGCAACGCTATCCCACGTCCTTTTCTTTCCTGTCTATCCCTCCTAAATACTGAATATCCCTGGATGTTGAGCTCCTATCCTTGGTCACCCTGGAGCCATGTCTCTGTGATTCCAACCATATCATATTCGTTAATAACTATCTGCACATTCAATTCATCCACCTTATTACGAATGCTCCTTGCATTGACACACAAAGCCTTCAGGATTGTTTTTACCACACTCTTAGCCCTTATATTGAGAGCGATTTGTGGCCTGCTACGGCACCTTCGCAGGAGTCCAAGCAAATCTGTCCCCGCAGTTCAATGCCCTACTGCTCCAATGCTTACCAACCGAGTTAGCCAACATGATTAAAACAAATAATATGGATTGGCCTGACAATGACCGAAATCGAATGCGACGAGCTTTGACATATCATTTGGACCCAACTTTCGAATCCCGATCAACCCCGAAGGGAACTAATATTAAAGGTGAATATGCTCAGCGGGAAGGACGCGAGCGGGCTACATCTGAGGAACAGAAATGAGAGCAAAAACCTACCAAGGGACAGGTGGGGACAACAACCCGTTTAGAAATTGACAAGAAAATGCTTCCAACCATGAGTGCCAACCCTCAGGAAGAGCCCACTGTAATATTGCAAGTTGCTGGAAATACAGTTCCGTTTATGATTGATATGAGGGCAACCACAACCACTCTCGATCAGGATATAGTATTGGAAAAGGGATTCCAGCTATCAGACGCTACAATCACTCTGTCTGGGTTCGAAGGCACGGAACGTATGTATTCACGTACCCAGCCTCTGCAGGTGGAATTCCAGGGGAACCAGTGTGAGGTTTCATTTACAGTCACCACCAGATGGGGGTGAAATCTCGTAGGGAGAGACTTGCTCTGTCCATTGGAAGTCGAGATTCTATGCATGGACAAGGATATCATGCCAGAACTGCGAACAACTGACAGCTTCCTCAGTTTCTGACCACCCAATTGTGGGCACATTATCTGGACTCCAGTACATTTGAACCCCTTCTGCCAGCGGCCAGCTCTCATGTGACTCTGTGTTATGACCCTACGGGGTGCTCAACTGAGGAAACCCCTCAAGCGACAGAAGTTCCCAGTCACGGTGATTGGAGAGGTTAAAGGAAGAGACGGCACTGCATTTCTGGCCGAAATTCCAAATTTCATTTGGCGACAGACAGGTCTGGTGGTTCCCAATACCACCATTAGGGTTTGCCCTGGGTTCAAGCCAAAGAGCCGAGGGCTCCTTGCCCACACCCTGATGAAACAGGCATCCAGCACCGAGGGAGACTGGCAAGACTTGGGCAAGGGGCAGCTCCGATCCTGGAAGAAATCTGAGGTGAAGACGGGACGTTCATTCGTTCAATAGTGACCGAACCCAAGATGTTGTACCCCATCTCTGGGCAATTTCAGTTCATGAAGTCAGCCGTCCTGTCCGGATCACAGTGAAAGAAGGACAGACTCCCATACATTCCACAATACCCCCTCTAGCCCATCCGGATCACTCTGAAAGAAGGACAGACTCTCCCATCCATTCTGCAATAACCCTCTAGCCTGTCCGGATCACTGTGAAAGAAGGACAGACTCTCCCATCCATTCTGCAATACACCCTCTAGCCCATCCAGATCACTGTGCAAGAAGGACAGACTCTCCCATCCATTCTGCAATACCCCCTCTAGCCCGTCCGGATCACTGTGAAAGAAGGACATACTCTCCCATCCATTCTGCAATACCCCCTCTAGCCTGTCCGGATCACTGTGAAAGAAGGACAGACTCTCCCATCCATTCTGCAATACCCCCTCTAGCCAGTCCGGATCACTGTGAAAGAAGGACAGACTCTCCCATCCATTCTGCAATACCCCCTCTAGCCCATCCGGATCACAGTGAAAGAAGGACGGACTCTCCCATCCATTCAGCAATACCCCCTCTAGCCTGAGGAAACTTTTTATGAGGATGGAAGCTCTTTTGTGGATCCAGCAGGGAAACGATGCGATAGTGACGGACAGTGAAGTAATTGAACAGGCCTCTTTTGAAGCAGCTGTCTCTGCCCAGAAGGCTGAGCTGTTTGCTCTGACTCGTGCCTGTATACCAGCAACAGACAGAAGTGGGAACGTTCACACAGACTCCCGTTATGCATTTGGAATTGTACATGACTACGGAGCTCTCTGGGAACATGGGGATTCCTGACTTCCTCTGGCCACCCCATTAGTAATGCCACCTTTGTAAACAACTTACTCACCGCACTACAGCTACCTCGAGTTTTTTCTTCTCAGGGGGACGTCTCTGAGGAGGAGTGAAAACTGTGGTCCCAGATGGGGTGCCAGAAAGACCCCAACCTAGGTTTTTGGATCACCCAGCGGGACAGGTTTGTGTTCCTACACAGTTTTTACCAATATTGGTTGATTATATACATAATTTTACACACCTGGGAAAGGAGGGAATGGTTGGTATCCTGTACCCTGCACATCGGGTATGACTTCCTTGACAGGTTGATCTTTCTCGTGTCTACAAGTTGATTTTATTGAATTGCCTAGAGTACATTGCTATCGATACTGCTTAGTTATTATAGATGAGTTTAGTAGATGGATTGAAGCTATTCCAACTAATATTAATACTGCTGTGACTGTTGTGAATGTATTATTTTGGGAAATAATTCCCAGGTACGGCCTGCCAGAGATGCTGAGCTCTGACAATGGCCCACAATTCGTGATGAAAGTAAACAAATGGGTATGTAACAAACGAGCTATCAAGCAACAATTCCACTGTGTACACCACCCACGGGCCGCTGGCAGAGTGGAAAGAGCCAATGGCACTCTGAAGAGTAAACTGGCCAGACTAACAGAGGAGACTGGACTCACTTGGTTGAAGGTCCGACCATTAGCCCGATTCCACATGAGAGTTATCCCACTGGGGAAAACAGGGTTGTCACCAGCTTAAATCATTTCCGGACGGCCCATGAGGACACCCTGGGAACAAAGTCTCAGGATTAAAGGCAAGGTGAATAAGAATAAGGAACCTTGGTTCTTGATGGATATTGGAACTCTGATAAAGAAGAGAGAGATGTATGGCATGTATAAGAAACAGGGAGCAAATAAGGTATTTGAGGAGTATAAAAAGTGCAAAAAAATACTTCAGGAAGAAATCAGGAGGGCTGAAAGAAGACATGAGGTGGCGTTGGCATTCAAGGTGAAGGATAGTAAGAGCTTCCACAGGTATATTAATAGCAAAAGGATAGTTAAGGGATAAAATTGGTCCTCTTGACGATCAGAGTGGTTGGCTATGCACGGAACCAAAAGAAATTGGGGAGATGTTAAATGGTTTTTTTTTGTGTCTGAATTTACTAAGAAAACTGGCTTGGAGTCAATGGAAATAAGGCAAACAAGTATTGAGGTCATGGAACCTATACAGATAGAAGAGGAGGAGGTGCTTGCTACCTTGAGGCGAGTAGATAAATCTCCAGAACCTGATAGGGTATTCCCTCGGACCCTGAGGGAGACTAATGTTGAAATTGCAGGGACCCTGGCAGATATATTTAAATGTCATTATCTATGCATTAGGTGCCAGAGATTTGGAGGATAGCTCATGTTGTTCCTTTGTTTAAAGCAGGCTCCAACAGTAATCCGGGAAATTATAGGCTTGTAAGTTTGATGTCGGTCATGGGTAAATTATTGGAAGGAGTACTAAGAGATAGGATTGACAATTACTTAGATAGACAGGGACATATTAGGGAGAGTCAACATGGCTTTGTGCATGGTAGGTCATGTTTAACAAATATATTGGAGACTTTCGAGGCGGTTACAATGAAAGTGGATGAAGGCAAGTCAGTGGATGTTGTCTACATGGACTTCAGTAAGGCGTTTGACAAAGTCCCGCATGGGAGGTTAGTTAGGAAGATTCAGTCACTATGTATACATGGTGAGGTAGTAAATTTGATTGGAAATTGAGAATGGGAGAAGTCAGAGAGTGGTAGAGGAGTATTGCTACTCTGAGTGGAGGCCTGTGACTAGTGGTGTGCCACAGGGATCAGTCCATTGTTATTTGTCATCTATATCAATGATCTGGATAATAATTTGGTAAATAGGGTCAGCAAATTTGTTGATGATACAAAGATTGGAGGTGTATGCACAGTGAAGAAGGTTTTCAAAGCTTGCAGAGAGATCTGGACCAGCTGGAAAAATGGCAGATGGAGTTTAATACAGACAAGTGTGAGGTATCGCACTTTAGAAGGTCAAACCGAGGTAGAACATCCAAGGTAAATGGCAGGGCACTGAGGAGTGCACTAGAACAGAGGGATCTAGGAATACTGATACAAAATTCCCAGAAGTGGCATCACATGTAGATAGGGCAGTAAAGAGAGCTTTTAGTACCATATAACCATATAACAATCACTGCACGGAAACAGGCCATCTCGGCCCTCCTAGTCCATGCCGAACTCTTAATCTCAACTAGTCCCACCTACCCGCACTTAGCCCATAACCCTCCACTCCTTTCCTGTCCATATACCTATCCAATTTTACCGTAAATGACACAACTGAACTGGCCTCTACTACATCTACAGGAAGCTCATTCCACACAGCTATCACTGTCTGAGTAAAGAAATACCCCCTCGTGTTTCCCTTAAACTTCTGCCCCCTAACTCTCAAATCATGTCCTCTCGTTTGAATCTCCCCTACTCTCAATGGAAACAGCCTATTCATGTCAACTCTATCTATCCCTCTCAAATTTTTAAATACCTCGATCAAATCCCCCTCAACCTTCTACGCTCCAATGAATAGAGACCTAACTTGTTCAACCTTTCTCTGTAACTTAACTGCTGAAACCCAGGTAACATCCTAGTAAATTGTCTCTGCACTCTCTCTAATTTATTGATATCTTTCCTATAATTCGGTGACCAGAACTGCACACAATATTCTAAATTTGGCCTTACCAATGCCTTGTACAATTTTAACATTACATCCCGACTTCTGTACTCAATGCTTTGATTTATAAAGGCCAGCGTTCCAAAAGCCTTCTTCACCACCCTATCTACATGAGACTCCACCTTCAGGGAACTATGCACTGTTATTCCTAGATGTCTCTGTTCCTCTGCATTCCTCAATGCCCTACCGTTTACCCTGTATGTTCTATTTGGATTATTCCTGCCAAAATGTAGAACCTCACACTTCTCAGCATTAAACTCCATCTGCCAACGTTCAGCCCATTCTTCTAACCAGCATAAATCTCCCTGCAAGCTTTGAAAACCCACCTCATTATCCACAACACCTCCTACCTTAGTATCATCGGCATACTTACTAATCCAAGTTACCACCCCATCATCCAGATCATTTATGTATATTACAAACAACATTGGGCCCAAAACAGATCCCTGAGGCACCCCGCTAGTCACTGGCATCCATCCCGATAAACAATTATCCACCACTACTCTCTGGCATCTCCCATCTAGCCACTGTTGAATCCTTTGGTCTTTATAAATTCAAGTATTGAGTACAAGAGTTGGAATGTTATGGTGAGGTCGTATAAGGTATTAGTGAGGCTGAATTTGCAGTATTGTGTGCAGTTTTGGTCACCGAATTACAGGAAGCATATTAATAAGGTTGGAAGTGTGCAGAGAAGGTTTACAAGGATGTTGCCAGGACTTGAGAAACTGTGTTACAGAGAAAGGTTGAATAGGTAAGGATTTCATTCTTAGGAGTGTAGAAGAATGAGGGGAGACTTGATAGAGGTATATAAAATTAGGGTGGGTATAGATAGAGTGAATGCAAGCAGGGTTTATCCACTGAGGCTAGGGGAGAAAAAAAAACAGAGGACATGGGTTAAGGATGAAGGGCAAAAAGTTTAAAGGTAATATAAGGGGGGGCTTCTTCACAACTGGGTCTGACAGAGGCATAACTGGTCCTTCTGGGCATATTCAGTCTCACTCCCAACTATTTCCTACCTTCCTTTGTGCAGGTATGTAACGTCTAAAGGACCAGTGTTTGAGTAAATGAGACTCACCAAACTTTCTCCGGACTGAATCAATGGAATCTCTGAGTCAGATGGTTTCTCTCCAATCAGTGCTCTCAATCCTCGGGCTGGTTCACTTGTTGCTGTTCCTTCGTCTTCAGTCGTGGTTTTTCTTCCAATAAATCTCTCACTGCAGGTCTGACTTAAACATGAAAGATAATGAAGCACGTTAACAATACAAAGGAGGACCTAACATTTCTGCTTAATGTTACTAGGAATAAAACTCACTGAAATTTAACCATTGAAGGCAAATATAATGATCTCAGTGAACAATCTTTTATTGTCCCTCACATGACACAGACGATATGGGATAAGAAGGAGCCATCATTCAGTCATGGTAAGACATACGACACAGGAACAGAATTAGGTGATTCGATCCATCTGGTCTGTCCACCACACAACCAGGGTTGATTTTTATTCCAACACCATATTTCTGCCTTCCTCCTGTAACCCTGAAGCTACTCAGCAATCATCAATATATTAATCTGTCACAAATATACCCAAATGGCAGGTTCAAACAAATTCACAAATTCCAAATATCAGACATCTTTTGGCCAAAAAAAATTTCTCATCTCAGTTTTAAAGGGAAGCAAGTTTATTCTGAGACTGTGCTGTCAGATCACAGACTTTCTGTCTAATGGAAACATCCTCTCCATGCCCACTGTATCCAGGCTTTTCAGCATTCGGTAGGTTTATTAACCATACATCCCTCCACCACCCCCACCGTCCCTCTGAACTCCATCGAGCACAGGTCCAGAACCATCAAATGCTCCTCAAACATAAATCCGATCATTCCTGAGATTATTCTTGTAAGCCTTGTTAGCAACAACTGCACCGGACACATTTCCGGGAATAACAGTCAAATCGGTTCCAGGATAATTTACAAGGTCAAGTTGTGCTTCCTTTACTGTTATACTATCACTCCACTTCCAGGTTAAAACAGGTCCATTTCAGGAAATTTGTATTACAGATCCTGTCTTGTCTGTACTTGACCGACCACAGTTGCTGGACTATAAACTTGCAGGAGTAATGTGTGGCTCAGCTCTACTGCGTGAAGCTGAGGCTGAAACCATTCTCCCCCTGGACTTCCCAGTCCCTGGGTAAAGCAGGCAGTGAAATCAAAGATCCCCACAACCTGGGACGTTCTCCTTTCTCACCCACCCCAGCCCGGGAGAAGACACAACAGCCAAAAACCTCCAGGACAAATGCAAGGAGCCTCAGGAAGCGAGACGGGGTCGGGGAAGTTAATGAAACACATTGGCCAAAATCACACCACGTGATCTTGCGTCACAAAGCGGAGGGCGGGGCGAATCTGTGGCACACAGCCTCACGTGACCTGTCGGCGGGACTTCCATTTCAATTCTGCGGAAACAGACAGCCTGGGCTCCTGGTTTGGATCGTTCAATGCAGATTAAGTGAAGTCGACACATTTCTGACGAGCCCAGACAGTTGGGAAACAAATGAATTCCTGACCCTCAGTTCGGGGCTCACGGCCAACATCGGATCTCCCCGCTCGGGATCGGTCTCAACATTCACCGAAGGGAAAGTGATATCTTCGGCCCGCAGACAGTGATCCCGACGCAAGAGACGAAAGTCTTTCGCGAACACACAGCCGACCCACTTCAGCTCTGAGCGGAGAGGATAACACCGTCCACCCGGAAACGGTGAACATGCGCGAAGAGATTGTTACATCATCGGGAGTCGGGCCCTCGGAAACAGACGCGCAGGTGCTGCCAATCTGCGGTTACATGGGAGGGGCAAACGGGATCACGTGTCAGGATTGGCGACAACTCCCCCCTCCCCCAGGCAGAGATTCCAGCTGCTCATTAGTCTGTGAAAAGAAGCAAACTTGCCGCTCACATCTCCTCTCACCTTAAATGTATTAGACATTTCAACCCCCAGGAAAAATATATCGTCTGTCCACTCTATCTATTCCTCTTGTAATCTTATAAACGTCCATCCAGTCTCACCCCAGCCTGCTCCGCTCTGGAGAAAACAACACAAGTTTGTCCAGCCTCTCGTTATAGCTCATGCCCTCTAATCCAGGCAGTGTCCTGGTAAACCTCTTCTGCGCCCTCTCCAAAGCCCCGACATCCTTCCGAGAATGGGGGCGACCAGAACTGTATGAAACACTCCAGATGTGGTGTAACCTGTTTTGTAAAGCCTTGTTACGAACTGTAGCGTTTTAGAAACGAACCAGCAGCAATAGAGTTCACACTGGAGTCTGGTTTTGATGTTAAAACCATTACCTTTATTAGTATATAGTAACAGGCTCGTAACAGCCGAAAAACAACTTCCCGACTTTTGAACTCAATGCTTCAACTAATAAAGACAACCATGCCATTTGCCTTCTTAACCACCCGATCAATCTGTGCAGTCTCTCTCAGGGAGCGATGAACTTGGAGTCCATGATCCCTCTGATCATCGACACTGTTCAGTGTTTTGCATTTAACAGTGGACTGTCTCATACATTCGACCTACCGAGCTGACAAGATGATCATCACTAATCAAATCTCACTGAGATTTCTCAGGTCCTGTTGAATTTATTGCCAACTGCACAAGTATGGGAAGGTACAGGTACAGAGAAAGACTGACTTGTGGCAACATCACAGGTAAGTACATTCATATAACACGCAGAACACAAATTATACGGTTCTCTGTCAGTAACGATTTGTAAATATGCTTCATATCATTAACGTTATATAAAATACGCTGTGTCATGATCAATATTAAAATGTGCATTTTGTCTCAATAACAGACAGGGAAATGTTGAAGTTGGTCCCTGTCTCCATTCATCCTGTAATCCACAACCAGCTCCTTTGTTTTTGTCACAATGAGGGAGAGGTTGTTTTCTTGACACCACTGTGTCGGGGTGATGACTTCTTCTCTGTAGGCTGCCTCGTTATTATTTGAGATTAGGCCAGTCAGAGTAGTGTCGTCAGTAAATTTAATTAGCAGATTGGAGCTGTGGGTGGCGACACGTCATGGGATTACAGACAGTAAAGGAGGGTGCAAGGAGACACCCCTGTGGGATATGTGTGCTGAGGGTCAGCGAGACCGAGGTGAGGGAGCCCACTCTTACCACCTGCCGGCGATCTGACAGGAAGTCCAGGATCCAGCTACACAAGGCAGGGTGAAGGCCGAGGTCTCTGAGCTTCTTGTCGATACTTCACGCCTTCGTATGGCTACTGCTCTGCCCATGACTGCAAGGAACTGCAGAGAACTTTGGAGAGCAGAGAACATCGGGGAAACAAGCCTCCACTCCATGGACTCTTCCTACACTTCCCCTGCCTCGGAAAAGCAGGCCATGTACTCAAAGACCCTCACAACCTGGACATCCTCGCTGCAAACCCGCTCCTCCATCGGGGAAGCGATACAAAAGCCTTAAAGCGCGAACTACCCGGCTCAAGGACGGCTTCCTGTCTGTGGTCATAATCCAGAAGAATGATGAAATGGACTCGGCCTCACAATGTAACTCGACGTGACCTCTGCAGCTATAATGCTTTGTTACATTGTTGTTTTGTCATTTTCATTTTTCATTTTTATAATCTTTTTTACCAGTACATAATCTTCTACAGCTATAGAATGAAACAAGACCAATGGATTAATATGTATAAAATTAATAAAGCTGAAGAAAAAAACTAATCGCTAAATATAAAAATGGAAAATATTTTTACGAAAAAGAAGGTAATAAAGAACCCCATCTAACTAGGGGGGAACCCACTAACTACAAAAAAGGGAAAAAACCCATTAGAAATCAACCCCCCCGGAGCAATACGTTTAGCCATCATCTAAATATAAAAATAGTATCATTGTAACGTTCTCGTTCGGATAACGCCGAATTAAACGTCGAGATAAACCACAGTCAATGAAAACCAGATCGCAGTAAGATTAACCATTTACTGTTCACTCTTCACATTAACATGTGGTGAAAACTGTTGATAAAACAATACAAGATTGATACAGTATTTGTTCCTTTCTTAATATCACATTTCAATTGTAAGTACTTGTAAAAGTGACTATAACTACATTACATTAAGGTGCAGTATACAGGCAGAGTTTACCTACGCCATTGAGTACTTTAAATACACTTCAATGCAAACTATCCGCAACTCTTTAACTAACGAAAACATAAACATTATCGACCGTCGTTACTTTTAACAGGATCGGCATTAACATCTTAGTTCAATATATCGATTATCTATTAACTTACAGCGTTGCTCTCAGTGTGATTTCTAATGCTTGCAAAACAACTTCTGCTCAGGTGTGCCTCGTGGTGAGCCCCCCACCCTCGCGTTAATCTCAAACCGGTATTTTCACACAAGACGCGGCGAAACCGGATGTGACGTCATCGCATGCCGATATTTTTTACAGGCAATGAATATACTTTAAACACTTCTAATTCTAACTAGAAAATACTAACAAATGAATTACTAAGCGAAAATATTATAAACTAAATAACTGTCAGAAAGAAAACACAATCATCAACCGCCATTTCATATTTATAAAAAAATAAAATTGGAAGGAAACCACATAGCATAATTCAAATTAAATGATAATATTTGGCAAAGAACCCCATCTTCTCTCAAAATCGAATCGAGGATCAAAAGTTCTCCTAATTTTTTTCAAACTAAGACATAAGATTCCTTGAGAAAACCAATCAATTAATGCAAGGGAAGAAGTATCTTTGTATTTTAATAAAATGGCCCTTCTTGTCAATAGTGTAACAAATGCAATTACAACTAGATCTGAAGATGAAATACCCTGAATATGATGTGGAACTATACCAAATAGAACAGTCAATCTATTAGGTTGTAAATTCATTTTCAGAGCTTCAGAACTTGTTGGAAATAAAGATTTCCAAAACGATTTTAATGATGAACATGCCGGAAATTATGTGACAAAGTAGCTACTTCAGTTTTACATCTATCACAGCATTTGTCTATACTACGAAATATTTTAGATAGTCTCTCCTTTGTTCAATAACAACAGTGAACAGTTTTAAATTGAATTAAACAATGGTTGGCACATATAGAAGAATTTCCGTTTTTCAAAACTCGAAGCCAATCTTCATTAACAAAGGTCATAGTAAGTTCTCTCTCCCAATCATGTTTAATCTTTAGTGATATGTTCTCTTTTTGTAACAAAAATAAGTTATACATTCTGCCAATGGAAACTTTCTCTAAGGGATTCAATTTCAAAATGGTATCTAACAAATCAGATTATTGTAAATATGGAAACTTAAGTAAGCATTGTTGTCAAAAATATCGAAACTGAACATATTCCAAAAAATATGTATGAGCGAGAGAAAATTTGTTAATTAAATCTTCAAAGGTCATCAATCGACCATCACAAAATGAATCTGTAAAAGAATGGATCCCTTTATTGTTCCATAGGAGAAAAATAGGGTCAGTTGTTGAAGGTTTAAATGAAAAGTTTCGATATAAAAATCTAGACAACTGAATTGTTTCAAATTTAAAAAATTACGTAACTGAACCCAAATCCGTTGGAATAGTTTAAGAACCGGGTAAAGATTTAAATTTGGAATTTTAGAGAGCTATAAAGCTAATGGAGCTCCTAATATTGAAGTTAACTGAAATTGTTTAACAGCTTTTAATTCCAAATCAACCCATAATGGTTTTTGTTTCTTATTAAGCCAATATAACCAAAAACATAATTGTCTAATATTCACACCCCAATAATACAGTCTTAAATTAGGAAGAGCAAGTCCACCATCTATTTTAGATTTTTGTAAATTATACTTATTAATTCTTGGTCTCTTATAATTCCAAATAAAGGAAGAAATAAGAGAGTCAATTTGATCGAAATTTTTTTTAGTTAAAATGATAGCTATACCAACCAAGTCAGTAAGGGGATTTGGGTCAAATTGGACCCTAAAAAGTTGTGAAAAGGTATGGAATACTTCCCGCCAAATCTTTTCAATTGTAGGGCAAAACCAAAACATATGAATTAAAGAGGCATCAGCAGAGTTGCATTTATTGCAAAGTGGAGAAACATTCGGGTAAAAACTGGAGAGCTTCTGTTCAGAATCGTAAGCTCTATGAACCACTCTAACTTGTAGAAGAGAATGACGAGCACAGAAAGATGATTTATTAACCCGTTTAAGAATTCTATTCCATCTATCATCAGAAATCTGACAGTTTAGGTCATCCAACCAAGCTCTTTTTATTTTATCAAAGAAGTCTTGTCTGGAATCAATCAACAAGTTAGAGATACCGGTAAAAGAACCATTTACAAAAGCGTCCTGGTAAACCTCTTCTGCGCCCTCTCCAAAGCCCCGACATCCTTCCGAGAATGGGGGCGGCCAGAACTGTATGAAACACTCCAGACTAACTAGTTTTATAAAACTGTGTTACGAACTGAAACGATTTAGAAACGAACCAGCAGCAATAGAGTTCATACTGGAGTCTGGTTTTGATGTTAAAACCATTCTCTCTATTAGCATCTAATTACAATATAGTAACTTAATGAAATAAAGGACAGTTAACAGTGTTATCTGTATATATGTGTAAATATAATTCCCAGACTATCGAGCCTGAGGGAACAAAGCTCAGAGTCTTGAGATGGTAAAGTAGGAAAGTTCAGTAATCCCGGAATAAATGACGGGAGAGAAATATTTGTAATCCAGGGTGAAACGTAGAGAAAAGGCCGTTACATCAAAATAACCGTCGACGAAGTTCTTATCCGTTGAATCCGTCCACATACGAGTTATCAGCGAAAGTGACCTGTCACAGGAATACCGTCCTCCAGGGGTTTCTATACATCATCCCCAGGCAAGGGTTAACACAAGATATTCCAAAATCCACTCCTATGGATTATACGAAGTGACAGCCACACACATTCGTTGTGGTTCCGTGTACCGATGATCAAACCACTCTTGTGGGCCGAGGAGACTTTCAACCCTCAGCTGCGACTAACTGAAGCGATCAGCCTCTCTCTCTCTCTCTCTCTTTAGACTGGCCTGTCTGCAAATCTCTCTCTCTCTCTCTCTCTCTCTCTCTCTCTCTCTCTCTCTCTCTCTCTCTCTCTCTCTCTCTCTCTCATGGTTCAGTCCACAGTCAGCGCTGTCAGCCTGTGACTGACGTCATAGTCCCGCCTCCTCACGCCGCCGCTCTTAAAGAAACAGTCACAGTACGACCGCAGGCTCGTAACAGCCGCAACACAACTTCCCGACTTTTGAACTCAGTGCTTCAACTAATTGGAGAGTTAGAACACACAGATGCCTATATTGATGACTTAGTCACAGGGAGTGACACTTGGGAAGAGCATATCTGTGCAGTGGAGAAGCTGTTTGACAGGCTTTCCCAGGCCAGTCTTATGGTTAACTTGGCTAAGAGTGAATATGGCCATGCCACTGTGACCTGTCTTGGCTATGTTGTAGGTCAAGGCAAGTTGGCTCCTGTTCAGGCAAAACTCCAGGCAATTTCACAAGTTCCTATTCTGACTGCTAAGAAGGCTGTTAGAAGGTTTCTGGGAATGGATGGATATTATCGTAAGTTCTGTAAAAACTGCTGCTATCGCTCTTCCTCCGACTAATCTCCTGAAGAAGGGTGAAAAGTTTGTTTGGACCGAGCCTGGTCAGGAGGCATTTGATCGATTTTAAGTTATTATGTGAGATTAGGCCAATGAATGTAGTGCTGTCGGTAAATTTAAATAGCAGATTGGAGCTGTGGGTGGCAACACAAGTCATGGGTGCACAGAGAGTAAAGGAGAGGGACAACCCTCTGGGGTATTTATTTAGGTACCTGGATGGTAGGGGTATGGGAGTGGGCAATTTAAATAGTTTAGCACAAACTAAATGGCCCAAAGGGCCTGTTTCTGTGTTGTACCTTTCTACAATTACCTGAAATATTACAAAAAAAATCACTCTAAGATCTTTTAACAGCTGTGTAGACCAACCATTCATTTCAGCAGGAATTTTTTATATGGCTTTAAAATTGTGGCACTTTAAGTTAATAATACATAAAAGAAGATCCCAGCTGCATGTCAAGAAAGACTGTTTGTGTGAGACTGTTTCAGTTACTGTGGGGTCAGGCACCCATGCTGCTCAGCAGGAACAGGGAATAATACCAATGGAGAGAGTCAGACTGAACCAGGTCACAGATTGGAGATGGCAGAAATGCCCCATTCTTATAGAGACAGGAAGAGCATCAGGGAATTGATGGTCATTCCAGACACCAGCACTCTGTGCGCAGTCAGGAGACGATTTCTCCGTCCAACTTGGGTAGAACCTCACTGTAACAGTGTGATACAAATTAAACAAATAATCTCATCTGTAATGTTGTCCTAAACCCATTGATGGATTTTGTAAATCGTTTTACAGGTTAAAAATGAGAAGGAATTTGTCTGCAGGCAGCTCAAACACGACACGCCCGTTTTGTTGTCTCTGTCCCGATATTTAACAAGTGGAGCAAGGGATTGAATCGACCATTCCTCATTTGACCAACCGTCATTTTGCACAGGAGAAAGGCCGTTCACCTGCTCAGACAGTGGGAGTGGATTCACTCAGTTATCACAATTGAAGGTACATCAACAAGTTCACATTGGCCAAGGCCATTCATCTGTTCTGCGTGTGTGAGAAAGGATTCATTTGGTCTTTCCACCTGTGGACACGCCAGTCAGTTCACACCACACTGGGCAGAGGCTGGTCATCTGTTGAACTTCTGGGAAAGGATTCACTCAGTCATCTGACCTAATGGCTCACCAGCGAGTTCACACAGGGGAGCGGCCGTACACCTGCTCAGTCTGTGAGAAGAGATTCACTCACTCTTCCACCCTATGGAAACATCAGCGAGTTCACACTGGGGAGAAGCCATTCACCTGCTCAGAATGTGGGAAGAGATTCACTCAGTTATCCACCCTACAGAGTCACCAGCGAGTTCACACTGGGGAGAAACCGTTCCCGTGCTCAGAGTCTGGGAAGAGATTCACTCAGTCATTCACCCTACAGAGACACCAGCGAGTTCACACTGGGGAGAAGCCATTCACCTGCTCAGTCTGTGGGAAAAGATTCACTGATTCATCCACCCTACAGAGACACCAGCAAATTCACACTGGGGAGAAGCCGTTCACCTGCTCAGTGTGTGGGGAGAGATTCACTCAGTCATCCACCCTACAGAATCACCAGCGAGTTCACACTGGGGAGAGGCCGTTCATCTGCTTAGTCTGTAGGAAGAGATTCACTCATTTATCCAGCCTACAGAGACATCTGCAAATTCACACTGGGGAGAAGCCGTTCAGCTGCTCAGTCTGCGGGAAGGGATTCACTCAGTCGTCCACCCTACAGAGTCACCAGCGAGTTCACACTGGGGAGAAGCCGTTCACCTGCTTAGACTGTGGGAAGGGATTCATTTATTTATCCAGCCTACAGAGACATCAGCAAGTTCTCACTGGGGAGAAGCCATTCACCTGCTCAGTATGTGGGAAGAGATTCACTCAGTTATCCACCCTACAGAGTCACCAGCGAGTTCACACTGGGCAGAAACCGTTCCCGTGCTCAGAGTGTGGGAAGAGATTCACTCAATCATCCACCCTACAGAGACACCAGCGAGTTCACACTGGGGAGAAGCCGTTCACCTGCTTAGACTGTGGGAAGGGATTCATTTATTTATCCAGCCTACAGAGACATCAGCGGGTTCACACCGAGGAGAATCTGTTCACCTGCTCAGAATGTGGGATAGCATTCACTCAGTCATCCCAACTACTGGCACACCAGTCAGTTCACAATGGGGAGTGGCCGTTGTTATGAATCCCTAGGTTTCGTTTGCTGTAGGCTATTTTAAGAGAGGCTATTCAGTCTGACTTGCAGCTTGTTTAGTTTTAACCAAGGACACAGACACCCAGAGTCAGACGGAGATGAAGGAGGTAAAATGGAAGAATCGAAACCAGGGAACTAATGGCCAAGGGTCACAGTTTGGAACTTTCCTATGCCCACAAGGGTGGGCTAATCATCGATTCACCGTACATCGAAAGTGTGGTGGTCACCTTGTTGAATCCATAGGGGTGGATCTGATTTGGGGATCCTGTGAAGACTGCTGATGTGTTAACCCTTGCCTGGGTGTGGTGTGATAATTCACTTGAAGATGATACCCCTTGTGACAAGTCACTTTGGGTGATAATTAGTATGTGAGATTTTGGAATAACGACAGATAAAATCTTCAGCAACTGTTCTCTCATTTTACCACCGTGGAACCTGAGGAATTTGACATAATTGCATTCTCTCAATATTTACCCTGGATTACAAATATCTCTCTCATCACCTATTCTGTGGATGAACTGAAGTTTCCTACTTTACCATCTCAAGATTCTAAGCCTTGATTCCCCCGAGCTCAATAGTTTGGGCAACACACAAAATGCCGGTGGAACACAGCAGGCCAGGCAGCATCTATAGAGAGAAGCACTCTCGACGTTTCGGGCCGAGTCCCTTCGTCAGGACTAACTGAAAGGAAAGATAGTAAGAGATTTGAAAGTTGGAGGGTGAGGGGGAAATGTGAAAGATAGAACACCGGAGGGGGTGGGGTGAAGCTGAGAGCTGGAAATGTGATTGGCAAAAGGGATACAAAACTGGAGAAGGGACAGCATCATGGGACGGGAGGCTTCGGGAGAAAGAAAGGGGGAGGGGAGCACCAGAGGGAGTTGGAGAACAGGCAGAGTGATGGTTAGAGAAAGAGGGAACAAAAAATCTAAATATATCACGGATGGGGTGAGAAGGTGAGGAGTGGTGTTAACGGAAGTTAGAGAAATCAGTGTTCATGCCATCAGGTTGGAGGCTACCCAGCCGGTAGATAGGGTGTTGTTCCTCCAAACTGAGTATGGCTTCATCTTGACAGTAGAGGAGGCCATGGCCTATTCTGCTTTGATAGTTGATGAAGCAGCTGATTATGTCCTAGTGAAACAGTCTGTGCTCAAAGCTTACGATTTGGTCCCAGAATCATACAGGCAAAAATTTGGAAATTGAACGAAATTTGTGAATCAGACTTATCTGGCATTTGCTTCTCAGAAGTCTGTGTGTTTTGACCACTGATGCACGTATAAAAATATAAATGATGATTTTACCGATAGAAGGAGTTGGTTTTAATTGAAGAATTCGAAAGGTGCGTGCCTGATGACATAAAGATGTATTCAGATGAAAAGGATGCTGCCACTTTGCAGGAGTCTGCTGGATTAGCAGATGAGTTTGCTTTAACTCATAAGGTTAAGTTTACCCCGAATAAGAGCTTCCAAAAGAATACCAGTGCAAACCAGAAATTAAAGTTTGGACTAGTGATAAGAGTAAGGATGAAGGGAAGCAGTTGAAGGAGAAATATTCTGGTCCTACTTGTTACTGTTGTAGGAAAGCTGGTTATGTGATGGATAATTGTTCTGTCCTGAAGAATAAAAAGGTAAAGGAGGCAGTCCCAAATGCCTGTGTTGAAGCTTCTATAAACCCAGAGGGTTCTGAACATTCTGATGAGGCTCAGTTAAGGTCTGAGAGGTCTGACTGAGTTAAGAAGGGTTCGAACATTTTATGTCAGATGGGATTGTATTAGTAAATGAATCGGTACCAGTGAAAATTCTGAAAAGAGGATGCTGTCCAATTTACTGGGGCTTCTCAGTCACTCATTCTAGGAGGCTGTGGTGGCCAGTGCTATAATATTTGCTGTTGTGTACAGGGGCAGCAGGCTAGGGTAGCAGACACCAACAGAATCAACAAACTCATTCGTAAGGCCAGTGATGTTGTGGGGGTGGAACTGGACTCTCTGACGGTGGTGTCTGAAAAGAGGATGCTGTCCAAGTTGCATGCCATATTGGACAATGACTCCCATCCACTCCATAATGTACTGGTTAGACACAGGAGTACATTCAGCCAGAGACTCATTCTACCGAGATGTAACACAGTGTCATAAGAAGTCATTCTTACCTGTGGCCATCAAACTTTACAACTCCTCCTCGGAGTGTCAGACACCCAGAGCCAATAGGCTGGTCCTGGACTTATTTCCGCTTGCATAATTAACTTATTATTATTTAATTATTTATGGTTTTATATTGCTATATTTCTTCACTATTCTTGGTTGGTGTGGCTGTAACCAAACCCAATTTCCCTTGGGATCAATAAAGTATGTCTGTCTGTCTGTACGTTAGACAGCGTTCTAAAGTTTGGCGATGAGACTGACACTGCTGAGGTAAATCTTATTAAAGGCATTCGTGGCAGCATGATTTCCGTGCTGTTGTACAAGGTAACTTTACTGTCAGGGTTGGTTTCGGGACCTGTTGAGATCGGATTATGCTCCAGTTTACCGGTGGGAGATGTTACTTTGTTGTTAGGGAATGACCTGGCAGATGGTAAAGTTGTTCCTGCAGTGCTGTTGACAACTAAGTCAGCCACTGACGACCCACAAATGGATTTTAACATTTATCCTTCCTGCCCAGTAACTCGAAGTATGGCTAAAAAGTCTGCCGACGCAGACGGTTCTGTACAGAATGATTCTGATACCCATGATAGCCAAAATCGGGATTCCGGTTATGATGAGTTGTCAGGAACTTTTCTGCCTTCATTGTTTCAACAGGATTTAGGTAGTAGGTCTGATGAGAAAGATTTATCCCTGTCTAGGAAGGAGTTTATAGCAGAACAGATCTGAGACCCTGAGATTGAAGCTTTAAAAGAAACAGCTCTCTCAAATGATGAGATTAAGAAAGTGCCAGTAGGGTATTATGTCAAGGATGGAGTGTTAATGAGGAAGTGGAGGCCACCTGCTATACCAGCGAGTGAGGAATGGGCAATTGTTCACCAAGTTGTAGTTCCTAAGGTTTATAGGACTGAAATTTTAACTTTGGCCCACACTATACCCTTCCATCGACATTTTGGAGTGAATAAAACTAAACAGGATTATCAAAAAATGGCACTCGCCTAATTTGAGGAAAGATGTTGTGACCTTTCGCGGAACCTGTCACACTTGTCAACTTGTGGGTAAACCTAATCAGGTCACCCCAGTGGCTCCACTGTAGTCTAAACCTGCATTCTGTGAATCCTCTTCAAAATTTATAGTGGATTGTGCTGGCCCTTTGCCAAAGACTAAAGCTGGCTATCAGTATCTGCTAACTATTATGTGTACTACATCCTGATTCCCAGAGGCAATACCTCTCAGAAATATTAAAGCTAAAACTGTGGCAAAGGCTGTTACCAAATTTTTTACTTTTTCTGGTTTGCCTAAAGAAATCCAGTCTGAACAAGGAAGTAATTTTACATCTGGATTATTCCAGCAGGGAGTTTATGAACAGGGAACTAAACAAATTACATCATCTGCATACCATCCAGAATCACAAGGGGCTTTTGAAAGATTTCATTCTGCCCTCAAAACCATGATTAAGACATATTGTGTTGAAAATGGAAAAGACTGGAATGAAGGAATACATTTGCTTTTGTTTGCAGTAAGAGAGTCAGTACAGAAATCACTGGGATTTACTCCATTTGAGCTTGTATTTGGTTGTAGAGTGAGGGAACCTTTGACCTTGTTAAAGAACATAGGATTAATGGGGATGTACATGTTAAGTTGTTAGACTATGTTTTGAAGATCAAAGAAAACTACTCCACACCTGAGGTCTAGCGAGACAAAACTTAAAGATTTCTCAGAACAAAATGAAGTGTTGGTTTGATAGGAGGGCTTTGGAAAGAAAATACCAGTTGGGGGATAAGGTGCTTACCTTATGTTGAAGAATGTTGACAAATCCACCTCAGGCGAATCTCAATAGACCGTATGAAATGGTCTCTCAAATTAATGATCTGAATTGTGTTATTAAAACACCCGACCAGTGTAAACCAGCACAGGTTGTACACATAAATATGATACAGTCTTATTTTGACAAGCAGGCACCATCGGTGAGTGTTGTTGTCAAAACATATGAATCTGGTAACCCTGAGAATGAAACAATTGACTTGTCTGAGACTTTTTACAAGCCAAACATGGTCCCAGTTAGGCTAATGAACTCGGTTGTTCCAGAAAACATTGATAACAGGTTGGCACACCAGCAGCCAAAGCAACAACAATAGCTGAAGAAATTAATTCTGGAGTTTAAAAATGTATTTCCCGTTGTTCCCAAGCAACCCACGGTCGCAGTACATAACGTAGATAATGGTCAAGCCAAACCGCTTAAACAACACCCATATTGCATGAATGCAGAAAAGTGTAAATTGCCTGAGCAGGGAATTGAATATATACTGGAAAATGGTATTATTAGTCCTTTAGCAGCAGATTACTCACCCTGTGTTATTGTGCTCAAACCTGATCATAGTGTTAGATTTTGCACTGATTATAGGAAGGTAAATGCAGTAACAAAAGCAGATGCCCATCCTGTCCCTAGGGTGGATGATTGCATCAATAAGGTTGGAAAAGCTAAATTTCTTACAAAGATTGATCTGTTGAAAAGGTATTGGTGTGTTCCATTGATGGACAGAGGTAGAGAAATTTCTGCATTTGTGACACCATCTGGTTTGTGTGAATACAATGTTTTACGTTTTGGAAGGAAAAATGCTCCAGGAACATTCCAGAGAATGAATGATCCTTTTGGAAGGAAAAATGCTCCAGGAACATTCCAGAGAATGAATGATCCTGTAATTCGAGGGTTAGAACACACAGATACCTATATTGATGACTTAGTTACAGGGAGTGGCACTTGGGAAGAGCATATCTCTGCAGTAGAAAAGCTGTTTGACAGGCTTTCCTAGGGCAACCTTACAGTTAACTTGGCTAAGAGTGAATTTGGCCATGCCACTGTGACCTGTCTTGGCTATGTTGTAGGTCAAGGCAAGTTGGCTCCTGTTCAGGCAAAACTCCAGGCAATTTCACAAGTTCCTATTCTGACTGCTTAGAAGGCTGTTAGAAGGTTTCTGGGAATGGATGGATATTATCGTAAGTTCTGTAAAAACTGCTGCTATCGCTCTTCCTCCGACTAATCTCCTGAAGAAGGGTGAAAAGTTTGTTTGGACCGAGCCTGGTCAGGAGGCATTTGATCGATTTTAAGTTATTATGTGAGATTAGGCCAATGAATGTAGTGCTGTCGGTAAATTTAAATAGCAGATTGGAGCTGTGGGTGGCAACACAAGTCATGGGTGCACAGAGAGTAAAGGAGAGGGACAACCCTCTGGGGTATTTGTTTAGGTACCTGGATGGTAGGGGTATGGGAGTGGGCAATTTAAATAGTTTAGCACAAACTAAATGGCCCAAAGGGCCTGTTTCTGTGTTGTACCTTTCTACAATTACCTGAAATATTACAAAAAAAATCACTCTAAGATCTTTTAACAGCTGTGTAGACCAACCATTCATTTCAGCAGGAATTTTTTATATGGCTTTAAAATTGTGGCACTTTAAGTTAATAATACATAAAAGAAGATCCCAGCTGCATGTCAAGAAAGACTGTTTGTGTGAGACTGTTTCAGTTACTGTGGGGTCAGGCACCCATGCTGCTCAGCAGGAACAGGGAATAATACCAATGGAGAGAGTCAGACTGAACCAGGTCACAGATTGGAGATGGCAGAAATGCCCCATTCTTATAGAGACAGGAAGAGCATCAGGGAATTGATGGTCATTCCAGACACCAGCACTCTGTGCGCAGTCAGGAGACGATTTCTCCGTCCAACTTGGGTAGAACCTCACTGTAACAGTGTGATACAAATTAAACAAATAATCTCATCTGTAATGTTGTCCTAAACCCATTGATGGATTTTGTAAATCGTTTTACAGGTTAAAAATGAGAAGGAATTTGTCTGCAGGCAGCTCAAACACGACACGCCCGTTTTGTTGTCTCTGTCCCGATATTTAACAAGTGGAGCAAGGGATTGAATCGACCATTCCTCATTTGACCAACCGTCATTTTGCACAGGAGAAAGGCCGTTCACCTGCTCAGACAGTGGGAGTGGATTCACTCAGTTATCACAATTGAAGGTACATCAACAAGTTCACATTGGCCAAGGCCATTCATCTGTTCTGCGTGTGTGAGAAAGGATTCATTTGGTCTTTCCACCTGTGGACACGCCAGTCAGTTCACACCACACTGGGCAGAGGCTGGGTCATCTGTTGAACTTCTGGGAAAGGATTCACTCAGTCATCTGACCTAATGGCTCACCAGCGAGTTCACACAGGGGAGCGGCCGTACACCTGCTCAGTCTGTGAGAAGAGATTCACTCACTCTTCCACCCTATGGAAACATCAGCGAGTTCACACTGGGGAGAAGCCATTCACCTGCTCAGAATGTGGGAAGAGATTCACTCAGTTATCCACCCTACAGAGTCACCAGCGAGTTCACACTGGGGAGAAACCGTTCCCGTGCTCAGAGTCTGGGAAGAGATTCACTCAGTCATTCACCCTACAGAGACACCAGCGAGTTCACACTGGGGAGAAGCCATTCACCTGCTCAGTCTGTGGGAAAAGATTCACTGATTCATCCACCCTACAGAGACACCAGCAAATTCACACTGGGGAGAAGCCGTTCACCTGCTCAGTGTGTGAGGAGAGATTCACTCAGTCATCCACCCTACAGAATCACCAGCGAGTTCACACTGGGGAGAGGCCGTTCATCTGCTTAGTCTGTAGGAAGAGATTCACTCATTTATCCAGCCTACAGAGACATCTGCAAATTCACACTGGGGAGAAGCCGTTCAGCTGCTCAGTCTGCGGGAAGGGATTCACTCAGTCGTCCACCCTACAGAGTCACCAGCGAGTTCACACTGGGGAGAAGCCGTTCACCTGCTTAGACTGTGGGAAGGGATTCATTTATTTATCCAGCCTACAGAGACATCAGCAAGTTCTCACTGGGGAGAAGCCATTCACCTGCTCAGTATGTGGGAAGAGATTCACTCAGTTATCCACCCTACAGAGTCACCAGCGAGTTCACACTGGGGAGAAACCGTTCCCGTGCTCAGAGTGTGGGAAGAGATTCACTCAATCATCCACCCTACAGAGACACCAGCGAGTTCACACTGGGGAGAAGCCGTTCACCTGCTTAGACTGTGGGAAGGGATTCATTTATTTATCCAGCCTACAGAGACATCAGCGGGTTCACACCGAGGAGAATCTGTTCACCTGCTCAGAATGTGGGATAGCATTCACTCAGTCATCCCAACTACTGGCACACCAGTCAGTTCACAATGGGGAGTGGCCGTTGTTATGAATCCCTAGGTTTCGTTTGCTGTAGGCTATTTTAAGAGAGGCTATTCAGTCTGACTTGCAGCTTGTTTAGTTTTAACCAAGGACACAGACACCCAGAGTCAGACGGAGATGAAGGAGGTAAAATGGAAGAATCGAAACCAGGGAACTAATGGCCAAGGGTCACAGTTTGGAACTTTCCTATGCCCACAAGGGTGGGCTAATCATCGATTCACCGTACATCGAAAGTGTGGTGGTCACCTTGTTGAATCCATAGGGGTGGATCTGATTTGGGGATCCTGTGAAGACTGCTGATGTGTTAACCCTTGCCTGGGTGTGGTGTGATAATTCACTTGAAGATGATACCCCTTGTGACAAGTCACTTTGGGTGATAATTAGTATGTGAGATTTTGGAATAACGACAGATAAAATCTTCAGCAACTGTTCTCTCATTTTACCACCGTGGAACCTGAGGAATTTGACATAATTGCATTCTCTCAATATTTACCCTGGATTACAAATATCTCTCTCATCACCTATTCTGTGGATGAACTGAAGTTTCCTACTTTACCATCTCAAGATTCTAAGCCTTGATTCCCCCGAGCTCAATAGTTTGGGCAACACACAAAATGCCGGTGGAACACAGCAGGCCAGGCAGCATCTATAGAGAGAAGCACTCTCGACGTTTCGGGCCGAGTCCCTTCGTCAGGACTAACTGAAAGGAAAGATAGTAAGAGATTTGAAAGTTGGAGGGTGAGGGGGAAATGTGAAAGATAGAACACCGGAGGGGGTGGGGTGAAGCTGAGAGCTGGAAATGTGATTGGCAAAAGGGATACAAAACTGGAGAAGGGACAGCATCATGGGATGGGAGGCTTCGGGAGAAAGAAAGGGGGAGGGGAGCACCAGAGGGAGTTGGAGAACAGGCAGAGTGATGGTTAGAGAAAGAGGGAACAAAAAATCTAAATATATCACGGATGGGGTGAGAAGGTGAGGAGTGGTGTTAACGGAAGTTAGAGAAATCAGTGTTCATGCCATCAGGTTGGAGGCTACCCAGCCGGTAGATAGGGTGTTGTTCCTCCAAACTGAGTATGGCTTCATCTTGACAGTAGAGGAGGCCATGGCCTATTCTGCTTTGATAGTTGATGAAGCAGCTGATTATGTCCTAGTGAAACAGTCTGTGCTCAAAGCTTACGATTTGGTCCCAGAATCATACAGGCAAAAATTTGGAAATTGAACGAAATTTGTGAATCAGACTTATCTGGCATTTGCTTCTCAGAAGTCTGTGTGTTTTGACCACTGATGCACGTATAAAAATATAAATGATGATTTTACCGATAGAAGGAGTTGGTTTTAATTGAAGAATTCGAAAGGTGCGTGCCTGATGACATAAAGATGTATTCAGATGAAAAGGATGCTGCCACTTTGCAGGAGTCTGCTGGATTAGCAGATGAGTTTGCTTTAACTCATAAGGTTAAGTTTACCCCGAATAAGAGCTTCCAAAAGAATACCAGTGCAAACCAGAAATTAAAGTTTGGACTAGTGATAAGAGTAAGGATGAAGGGAAGCAGTTGAAGGAGAAATATTCTGGTCCTACTTGTTACTGTTGTAGGAAAGCTGGTTATGTGATGGATAATTGTTCTGTCCTGAAGAATAAAAAGGTAAAGGAGGCAGTCCCAAATGCCTGTGTTGAAGCTTCTATAAACCCAGAGGGTTCTGAACATTCTGATGAGGCTCAGTTAAGGTCTGAGAGGTCTGACTGAGTTAAGAAGGGTTCGAACATTTTATGTCAGATGGGATTGTATTAGTAAATGAATCGGTACCAGTGAAAATTCTGAAAAGAGGATGCTGTCCAATTTACTGGGGCTTCTCAGTCACTCATTCTAGGAGGCTGTGGTGGCCAGTGCTATAATATTTGCTGTTGTGTACAGGGGCAGCAGGCTAGGGTAGCAGACACCAACAGAATCAACAAACTCATTCGTAAGGCCAGTGATGTTGTGGGGGTGGAACTGGACTCTCTGACGGTGGTGTCTGAAAAGAGGATGCTGTCCAAGTTGCATGCCATATTGGACAATGACTCCCATCCACTCCATAATGTACTGGTTAGACACAGGAGTACATTCAGCCAGAGACTCATTCTACCGAGATGTAACACAGTGTCATAAGAAGTCATTCTTACCTGTGGCCATCAAACTTTACAACTCCTCCTCGGAGTGTCAGACACCCAGAGCCAATAGGCTGGTCCTGGACTTATTTCCGCTTGCATAATTAACTTATTATTATTTAATTATTTATGGTTTTATATTGCTATATTTCTTCACTATTCTTGGTTGGTGTGGCTGTAACCAAACCCAATTTCCCTTGGGATCAATAAAGTATGTCTGTCTGTCTGTACGTTAGACAGCGTTCTAAAGTTTGGCGATGAGACTGACACTGCTGAGGTAAATCTTATTAAAGGCATTCGTGGCAGCATGATTTCCGTGCTGTTGTACAAGGTAACTTTACTGTCAGGGTTGGTTTCGGGACCTGTTGAGATCGGATTATGCTCCAGTTTACCGGTGGGAGATGTTACTTTGTTGTTAGGGAATGACCTGGCAGATGGTAAAGTTGTTCCTGCAGTGCTGTTGACAACTAAGTCAGCCACTGACGACCCACAAATGGATTTTAACATTTATCCTTCCTGCCCAGTAACTCGAAGTATGGCTAAAAAGTCTGCCGACGCAGACGGTTCTGTACAGAATGATTCTGATACCCATGATAGCCAAAATCGGGATTCCGGTTATGATGAGTTGTCAGGAACTTTTCTGCCTTCATTGTTTCAACAGGATTTAGGTAGTAGGTCTGATGAGAAAGATTTATCCCTGTCTAGGAAGGAGTTTATAGCAGAACAGATCTGAGACCCTGAGATTGAAGCTTTAAAAGAAACAGCTCTCTCAAATGATGAGATTAAGAAAGTGCCAGTAGGGTATTATGTCAAGGATGGAGTGTTAATGAGGAAGTGGAGGCCACCTGCTATACCAGCGAGTGAGGAATGGGCAATTGTTCACCAAGTTGTAGTTCCTAAGGTTTATAGGACTGAAATTTTAACTTTGGCCCACACTATACCCTTCCATCGACATTTTGGAGTGAATAAAACTAAACAGGATTATCAAAAAATGGCACTCGCCTAATTTGAGGAAAGATGTTGTGACCTTTCGCGGAACCTGTCACACTTGTCAACTTGTGGGTAAACCTAATCAGGTCACCCCAGTGGCTCCACTGTAGTCTAAACCTGCATTCTGTGAATCCTCTTCAAAATTTATAGTGGATTGTGCTGGCCCTTTGCCAAAGACTAAAGCTGGCTATCAGTATCTGCTAACTATTATGTGTACTACATCCTGATTCCCAGAGGCAATACCTCTCAGAAATATTAAAGCTAAAACTGTGGCAAAGGCTGTTACCAAATTTTTTACTTTTTCTGGTTTGCCTAAAGAAATCCAGTCTGAACAAGGAAGTAATTTTACATCTGGATTATTCCAGCAGGGAGTTTATGAACAGGGAACTAAACAAATTACATCATCTGCATACCATCCAGAATCACAAGGGGCTTTTGAAAGATTTCATTCTGCCCTCAAAACCATGATTAAGACATATTGTGTTGAAAATGGAAAAGACTGGAATGAAGGAATACATTTGCTTTTGTTTGCAGTAAGAGAGTCAGTACAGGAATCACTGGGATTTACTCCATTTGAGCTTGTATTTGGTTGTAGAGTGAGGGAACCTTTGACCTTGTTAAAGAACATAGGATTAATGGGGATGTACATGTTAAGTTGTTAGACTATGTTTTGAAGATCAAAGAAAACTACTCCACACCTGAGGTCTAGCGAGACAAAACTTAAAGATTTCTCAGAACAAAATGAAGTGTTGGTTTGATAGGAGGGCTTTGGAAAGAAAATACCAGTTGGGGGATAAGGTGCTTACCTTATGTTGAAGAATGTTGACAAATCCACCTCAGGCGAATCTCAATAGACCGTATGAAATGGTCTCTCAAATTAATGATCTGAATTGTGTTATTAAAACACCCGACCAGTGTAAACCAGCACAGGTTGTACACATAAATATGATACAGTCTTATTTTGACAAGCAGGCACCATCGGTGAGTGTTGTTGTCAAAACATATGAATCTGGTAACCCTGAGAATGAAACAATTGACTTGTCTGAGACTTTTTACAAGCCAAACATGGTCCCAGTTAGGCTAATGAACTCGGTTGTTCCAGAAAACATTGATAACAGGTTGGCACACCAGCAGCCAAAGCAACAACAATAGCTGAAGAAATTAATTCTGGAGTTTAAAAATGTATTTCCCGTTGTTCCCAAGCAACCCACGGTCGCAGTACATAACGTAGATAATGGTCAAGCCAAACCGCTTAAACAACACCCATATTGCATGAATGCAGAAAAGTGTAAATTGCCTGAGCAGGGAATTGAATATATACTGGAAAATGGTATTATTAGTCCTTTAGCAGCAGATTGCTCACCCTGTGTTATTGTGCTCAAACCTGATCATAGTGTTAGATTTTGCACTGTTTATAGGAAGGTAAATGCAGTAACAAAAGCAGATGCCCATCCTGTCCCTAGGGTGGATGATTGCATCAATAAGGTTGGAAAAGCTAAATTTCTTACAAAGATTGATCTGTTGAAAAGGTATTGGTGTGTTCCATTGATGGACAGAGGTAGAGAAATTTCTGCATTTGTGACACCATCTGGTTTGTGTGAATACAATGTTTTACGTTTTGGAAGGAAAAATGCTCCAGGAACATTCCAGAGAATGAATGATCCTTTTGGAAGGAAAAATGCTCCAGGAACATTCCAGAGAATGAATGATCCTGTAATTCGAGGGTTAGAACACACAGATACCTATATTGATGACTTAGTTACAGGGAGTGGCACTTGGGAAGAGCATATCTCTGCAGTAGAAAAGCTGTTTGACAGGCTTTCCTAGGGCAACCTTACAGTTAACTTGGCTAAGAGTGAATTTGGCCATGCCACTGTGACCTGTCTTGGCTATGTTGTAGGTCTAAGCAAGTTGGCTCCTGTTCGGTCAAAAGTCCAGGCAATTTCACAAGTTCCTATTCTGTCTGCTGAGAAGGTTCTTACAAGGTTTCTGGGAATGGATGGATATTATCGTAAGTTCTGTAAGAACTTTGCTGCTATCGCTCTTCCTCTGACTAATCTCCTGAAGAAGGTTGAAAAGTTTGTTTGGACCGAGCCTTGTCAGGAGGCATTTGATTGATTGAAAGTTATTATTTGAATTTAGGCCAATCAATGTAGTGTTGTCATCACATTTAATTAGCAGATTGGAGCTGTAGGTGACAGCACAAGTCATGGGTGCACAGAAAGTAAAGGACAGGGCCAAAGAGACAACCCTGTGGGTTATGCGTCCTGAGGGTCAGGGAGACAGAGGAGATGGAGCCCACTCTTACCACCTGCCGGTGATCTGACAGGAAGTCCAGGATCCAGCTACACAAGGCAGGGTGAAGGTCTCTGAGCTTCTTGTCGATACTTCACGCCTTCGTATGGCTACTGCTCTGCCCATGACTGCAAGGAACTGCAGAGAACTTTGGAGCGCAGTGAACATCAGAGAAACAAGCCTCCACTCCATGGACTCTTCCTACATTCCCCTGCTTCGGGAAAGCAGGCCATGTACTCAAAGAACCTCATAACCTGGACAGACTGGCTGCAAACCCACTCCCCCATCGTTGGTGGAGAGATACATAAGCCTTAAAGTGCGTAACACCAGGCTGAAGGACGGCTTCCTGTCTGTGGTTATAAGCCAAATGAATGGCAAAATGGACTCGACCTCACAATGTAACTCGACGTGACCGTGCACCATATGTCTATCTGCACTACACTTTCTCTGCAGCCATAATGCTTTGTTACAGTTACTGTTTTGTCATATATCAGCTCAATGTACTGTTGCAATGTATCGATCTGTGTGGATGGTACATCAGGCAAGATTTTCACTGTAGCTCAGTACTTGATAAGAATATACAAATTCCCCGTTTTAATTGTGTGGAAATATTAGATAGACTGAGCTTCTGCTCTGGAACTACAGAAGGAAACTGAACTGTTGTCATATCTGAGGAATGCAAATAAATAGAAAAGACTTCAATCTCGCATTACGACCTGCGGTAACTGGGATCAGGTGACTGGTGGTGGGTCTCCCATATGAATATCAGAATCAGGTTTAATAGCACCGGCATATGTCATGAAATGCGTTGTCTCTGCGGCAGCAGTAGAACCTAATTCATAACCATAGATTTTAACAATTGTGATTTAATATAAGAATATAATTATTACATAGTTAAATTATATAAATAGTACAAAATGAAAAAAGATGTAATAAACTATTTTAGTTGTGTCGACTATTTGACTGACTGGGTTGTTGCTTTGGAAGTAGTGGAGAGAAGCTTAACTGAACTGTAGACATTTATGAGAAGCGCAGATAAATACAAAAGGCTAAATTCTCACATAAATGGGTCAGACACCCAGAAACATCGGCAGCACTTCAGCAGATAAAAACAGTGGAATGAAACATGCTGAAAATATTGCAGAAAAAAGCATATTGTCTACCACAATGAAAGGACGTGACAGATCCGGATCTCACTGCCTTGTCTGAACGGGCGAAAGATGAAGCTACACGGACACGTAGAGCAGTGACCCGCAGATGCTGCAGATCTACGGAACAACGTGAACAGGAGGCGGGATCACGTGACGGTGGAGGCGGTGACTCCAATTACCCACCACTCTGTGGAAAGAAGCAAACTTGCCGCTCACAACTGCTTCCAACTTAAATGTATTAGACATTTCAACCCCCAGGAAAAATATATCGTCTGTCTACTCTATCTATTCCTCTCGTAATCTTATAAACGTCCATCCAGTCTCACCCCAGCCTGCGCCGCGCTGGAGAAAACAACACAAGTTTGTCCAGCCTCTCGTTATAGCTCATGCCCTCTAATCCAGGCAGGGTCCTGGTAAACCTCTTCTGCGCCCTCTCCAAAGCCCCGTCATCCTTCCGAGAATGGGGGCGACCAGAACTGTATGAAACACTCCAGATGTGGTCTAACTAGTTTTATAAAACTGTGTTACGAACTGAGTCGTTTTAGAAACGAACCAGCAGCAACAGAGTTCACACTGGAGTCTGGTTTTGATGTCAAAACTACTCTTAGTATCTACTTATAACATAGTAAGTTAACGAAATAAAGGAAAGTATTATGTGTATATATGTGTAAATATAACCCCCAGATTATCGAGCCTGAGGGAACAAAGCTTAGAGTCTTGAGATGGTAAAGTAGGAAAGTTCAGTAATCCACGGAATAAATGATGGGAGAGAGATATTTGTAATCCAGGGTGAAACGTAGAGAAAAGGCCGTTACTTCAAAATAACCGTCGACGAAGTTCTTATCCGCTGAATCCGTCCACAGACGAGTTATCAGCGAAAGTGACCTGTCACAGGAATACCGTCTTCCAGGGTACCGTCTACCACACAACACACCCAGGCAAGGATTAACACAAGATATTTCACAATCCACTCCTATGGATTATACGAAGTGACAACCACACACATTCGTTGTGGTTCCGTGTACCGATGATCAACCCACTCTTGTGGGCATAGGAGAGTTCCAAGCATCTGCTGCGACTAACTGAAGCGATCAGCTTTCTCTCTCTCTCTCTCTCTCTCTCTCTCTCTCTCTCCCTCTCTCCCTCTCTCCCTCTCTCCCTCTCCCTCTCTCCCTCTCTCCCTCTCTCCCTCTCTCCCTCTCTCCCTCTCCCTCTCTCCCTCTCTCCCTCCCCCCCCTCCGACTGCCTGTCTGCAGATCGCGCTCTCTCTCTCTCTTTCTCTCTCTCTCTCTCTCCCTCCCTCTCTCCCTCTCTCCCTCCCTCCCTCCCTCCCTCCCCCCCCCTCCGACTGCCTGTCTGCAGATCGCTCTCTTTCTCTCTCTTTCTCTCTTATGGTTCAGTCCACAGTCAGCGCTGTCAGTCTGTGACTGACGTCATAGCCCCGCCTCCTCACGCCGGCGCTCTTAAAGAAACAGTCACAGTACGACCGCAGGCTCGTAACAGCCGCAACACAACTTTCCGACTTTTGAACTCAATTTTTCAACTGATAAAGACAACCACGCCATTTACCTTCTTAACCACCCGATCAATCTGTGCAGTCTCTTTCAGGGAGCGATGAACTTGGAGTCTAAGATCCCTCTGATCATCGACACTGTTCAGGGTTTTGCATTTAACAGTGTACTGTCGCATACATTCGACCTACCGAGCTGCCAAGATGATCATCACTAATCAAATCTCACTGAGATTTCTCAGGTCCTGTTGAATTTATTGCCAAGTGCTCAAGTACGGGAAGGTACAGGGTCAGAGAAACACTGACTTGTAGCAGCATCACAGGCAAGTACATTCAGATAACACACGGAACACAAATTATACGATTCTCTGTCAGTAACAATCTAAATATCTTTTATGCCATCAACAATATATAAAATACATTGCGTCATGATCAATATTAAAATGTGCATTTTGTGTCAATAACAGACTTGGAAATGTTGAATTTGGTCCCTGTCTCCATTCCTCCTGTAATCCACAACCAGCTCCTGTGTTTTTGTCACAATGAGGGAGAGGTTGTTTTCTTGACACCACTGTGTCGGGGTGATGACTTCTTCTCTGTCGGCTGCCTCGTTGTTATTTGGGATTCGGCCAATCAATGTAGTGCCGTCAGCAAATTTAATTAGCAAATTGGAACCCGCCACTGCAGCCCCACAGTGCACTATGTACTGATTGCAAAGCTACGAAATTGCATGTGAATAGCCTCCCCTCCCCCAACTCCACTCTTTCTGCGTCACCGGCAGACTGGGACATCTCACATCTCGCTGCCTCCGCCAGGACGTTAACCTGTGAACAACTGTGGTCAGGGACTGATCTCTGGGGAACTCCAAACGCTACCTCCTTCCAATCTGAAAACGACCCACTCATCCAGCCACACACTACTGGCAGTTTATCGATCTCCAACGAAAAAGCCTAATCACCTACCCCCGATGTTCAATACCATTGCTGACTCTGAGTTTACCACCACCAAATGCCGGGAGGGACATAATAATCAGAAAGTCTCTTGTCACAGCCGTCTAAATAAAATGTGATCTCAGTAGGTGTGTGGCGCATGCTCAGAATGTGAAGGAGACAGACAAACTGAGCCAAGTCACAGACTGATGAAAGGGAGGAATGATCCATTTTGATACAGAGAGAGAAGCAGAGAGTTTGATATTGTACCTGATGCCGGAACTGTGGCCAGTTAAAAGACGAAATCTTGTTGCTCTAAATTGCTTTGAGATGTGACAGTGTTTTAATCAGAAGACACCATGGAGACTAAAATTATTTCAGTTGAAATGTTGTCCTTCACCCTCTGATGTGCTTTGTAAGCTTTTAACAGTGTAGAAAAGGCAAAGGATTTGTCTATGGGAATCACAAACACAACAACACGTTAGTTCTGCTGTATCTGTCAGTTCACCAGCGCTTGAAAGCCGCCGATTCTTGAATGTGGAGGCGGAGATGCTGGAGAAGACAGCGCCCCACTCGCGACAAGGAGAGCCCGAACACGTGTCCATGTCCGTGATCTGATTGGATACATCGCCATGATGTTATAGCAGTGTGACGTCATTCACTGGCTCTCATTTTGGAAGGGATTCAGTCGGCCATCGCAGATACACAAACAGCTTCGCTCTGGGAAGCGGCCGTTCACCTGCTCCGTGTGTGCGAAGAGACTCATTCAGTTAACCCACCTTGTGATGCTCCGGTGAGTTCACAATAAATAGAGGCCACATTTCTGTCCGGAGTGAGCAAAGAGTTTTACTCAATCATCCCAGCTGCTGCAACACCAGCAACTTCACATCAGGGAGGAAGTTCAAATCAGCTCCATGTTAAATGTTTCACCATCACGGTGACTGAAGGCAGCTGCAGGTCCATGAGGGACTGTTACTGTCAGATTCTGCAGTTCTTGCGGCTGCTCATCGCACCCAGGACTGAACCCTGGTCACTGAGTATTGGAGGAGTCTGTTCTGCTGATGTTAGCCTTAAACTAGACTGGTGTTTAATATTGTGGATCTGTGAATGATAAATCAGTTTGTATCAAATCCCGTGTCTCGCTTGAGAGGCCACTCGGCCCAGCTGGTCCCTACCTATGTTTCTGTTCCATATCAGTATGTGAAGAATCCACCCCTGCTATTCTCCTCTCACCCTCCCTGAGATGACAGGTTGCAACTAGTCACCACTCAGTGGGATAGTAGATTTCCCTTGAATTTCATAGAATCACAGAAATCTACAACATTTTACCGATGCTTTGGCCCACAATGTTGTACCGACCATTTAACTTGCTCTAGAAATTGGTTAGAATTACCCTACCACATAGCCACCTATTTTCCTAAGCTCCATGTACCTATCTGAGAGTCTCTTAAAAGACCCTATTGTATCCGCCTCCAACACCGTCGCTGGCAGTGCATTCCACACACACACCACTCTTTGCTTAAAAAACTTTGCTCTGATATCTCCTGTGTACCTACTTCCAAGCAGCTTAAACCTATTCGCCCTCGTGTTAGCCGTTTCTGCCCTGGGAAAAAGCCTCTGGCTATCCACACGACCAATGCCTCTCATCATCTTATACACCTGCATGAATTTCCTGCATGATTTTCTCCGGGCTGAACAAGACGATGAGCTCACTGTGGTTGTGACGTTGTTCAGGGCTCCGGACGAAGTTGGTTAAACTCCTTCTTCCCCGCTCTTTTCAACGTTTTGGGTCATTTTCACCAATTTTAAAGGACTATGCCTCAGACAGCTGGGTTGTTGCAATTGTTACATACCAGCAGCAATAGATCACTAACGGAGTCTGGTTTCGATGTTAAAACAATTATCTTTATTAGTATTGTGAAGGGGGCCTGAATTACCCCTATGAACTGTGTTTTTGAAAAGAGAGAGGGAGTTGTTCAATACCGAACACCTTGTTAGAGAGAGGGAGGGAGGGAGGGAGAGAGTGAGAGTAAGAGTGAGAGTGAAGAAGAGAGAGAGAGAGAGAGAGAGAGAGAGTGAGTGAGTGCTCGGAGATGGTGTTATGCTTTCTCTGCAAGCTTGTTTACACTTTTACAAGGACACTGTCAGCTTCTGTGTTCTTACAGAGAGAGAAGGGAGGAACTGTTTGATGGACAGCTGGGGCTCAGCACGGTGAGATAAGTAGGAGGTCCGCTGATAGACCGCCAGACACATGTTTTTGGACACTGAATGAGCTTTGTTGTGTCCACAGAAAAAGGTGGGCTTTGGAGGATCGATCAGGAGCATCGATCAGTGGCTCTCGCAGTGTGAAAAGACTGTGACCGGTGGGGAGTTATTCGTGTGTCCATCCCTCGCCTGGGTTAATAACTCCACCACAGAAGAACGGTCCCGTTTGTAGTGGTCACAGTCGGTGACTTCCAAAGGATTTCGGAGGACGAAGGGACTATCGACGGCGTCAGCTTACCTGAAGACTCAAAACTCTCCCTCTCTCTCTCTCCATCACTACTCGACTCAATCCCACGAACTGAACCGAACCACTCATCACCGTAAGACGGTATCCATTCACCCCGAGGCGTGAAGAAGCTTGGCTTTCCTATTTACACACACACACACACACACACACACACACACACACACACACACACACACACACACACACACACAATCATTGCTAACCTGTTTGATATATCTGCATTTATATTGCTGTATAGCGTAGTTACTAATAAAGGGAATGTAGAGAGAAGGCAATTACGAAGAATTCCACACACATTCCACGCTGGGTAAACGAAATAACAGTCGCCAAAGATCTTATCCGTCGATTAGCTCCGAAATCCACTTAGAAATTACCACAGAACACCCCGATTCCAGGTAAGGGCCAACAAAAGTGATACCACAGGATACTCCAGCAAATCCACACATATGGATGATACGAAGTGACAGTCACACATCCGTTGTGCACTGCGTGCCGATGATGAGATCAACCGTACATTTTGGGCATGGAAGAGTTGCAGCCTATAGCAGTCACACGCTGAAGTTCCAACAGCTTGTCTCCCTCTCCCTCTCCCTCTCCCGCTCCCGCTCCCTCAGGCTGCCGCAGCTTGTGTCTGACTTCAGAGCCCCGCCTCACTCAGGCACTTAAAGCGACACTCACAGTAAACGAACCTGCGGTCTCGTAACACAATGCACCTCTAAAGTCTGACAGCAGACTAGCGAGTGAAACTTCGATGGTGCAGAGTCAGAAACAAAAGAGTTGCCAGCCTGAATCAGGGGCTCCAGAGAGAAATGGGGTCCAGAGGAGGAGGACGAATAAGACCAGCAGGATGTGGTTAAAAGTGAAAGATTAGAAGCATTTGGAAACTGGTTGATCGAAAAAAAAGGTGGTTAATTGTGCACAACACAGGTGGAAATCAACAGATAAGGCAGAAATTTTGGAGAGTTATACGTAGAAAATGTTTTCTCAGTATTTCCAGCAACTGCAGAATCTCCTATGTTTTATATCTGCATTTTACTTTGGCATTAGATACACGTTGATATTGAGTATATTGCTTATGGGAGCCGCTTTCTGCGTTAAAACAGCTGCAGATTTTTTCTAGACCCAAGATAAAAAAAAAATGAGGTATGGATATTGAAATGGTGCTTGCAGAAATGTTTAATGGCACCGTGATTACCCATAGGGCAATTCGTTAAGAATTTCGCCGGCGCTGAAGCGCCGATGAAATGCGCAGGCGTCAGGCTGAGGACGTCCCTGAGTTTCACGCATGCGCGCAGTGCACAAAAGGCTTTGAAAATGTCGGTTGCCGGTAAGAGCGATTAATTGTGTTTTTATCTTAAATACCGACTTCAGGATAATTCCTCTGAATTTCGGACACCGTGGGCAGCAACCCCGGGACAGTCCTGCCCTCTTCCCTCTCTCTCAGCTCCACGATCCGTACACGGGCCCCGGGGAGCTTCCGGCTGATGCGGGAATGTGAACCGATGGATCTCTCAGTCAGAGCTGAGCTCCAGCTATCTAAATGCAAGGATTAGGTACTCGGAGAAAGGGAACAAAATCTTTTACATCAGCAGTTGAGAAAATCATCTTTGTTCTACCTCCAACACAAACAAGAGAAAATCTGCAGATGCTGGAATTCCAAGCAACACACACAAAATGTCGGAGGAACTCAGCATTAGTACTCTTTTCCGTAGATGCTGCCTGGCCTGCTGAGTTCCTCCAGTATTTTGTGTGTGTTGCTTCCTCTACCTCCTCTTGCTCTGGACTTTTCTACCGGTGAGAACATGTTTTGTACCATTCTCTCTGGGTACGTAATGATATCAAACACCTTTGCCCTGGGCAACAAGTAGCTTTCGCATCACAAATGTGCCAGACTCCAGGGAGACAGACTACTGCCCTTCCCTTCGTATTCATTGGGATTTCATTCACTGAGTTCACCACCGTCAGTCATTGGGGACGGGTTCAGGGGGAATATATATGTAGAACACAGAAACTAGTGATGCCTGTTTGCATTTTGGTGATGCAAAAGTTGCTGGAGAATTTGCAAGTGGGAAGAAGTGGAGTGATATTTGGAAATCTGACTTCTTAAAGTGTAATTTAGCAAGCAAACCACATATGGACAATGTGCAAAAGCATTGGTGAGAAACTCCTGCATTTCCTGTTACAGGCCTGCTACACAGGTTGTGTGAGAGTGCAGATGAACTCGATCAAACCCAGAGGAGATCAAAGTTCCTATTGACAGTGCTTTGCTAGCCGTGAAAATGAATACCTCTCTATATAAAATTCATTGTGCACATCTTGTCACTGGGTAAAAAATACACAGTACAAGATTTATCTGCACACTGGTTATTACAAATTAGAGGGTTAATCGAGGGAAGGAGGGGAGACCTGCAGTGTCCCTGATGCCCTCCCCTACAAGATGTGCATCCAGCTGCAACTTGTAACCCTGCACTTCAATGAGCTGCTTGAAATGGGTGAATTCCATATCATCCAGCAGTTGGAGGGGGTGATAGATATGACATGAAGAGAGGTGAGTTACACCCAAGGTGCAGGACACAGGAAACTGGGTGAGGGTCAGGAAGGGGAATGAGGTTAAATAGGCATCGCAGAGTACTCTTGTGGCCATTTCACACAACAACAAGTGGACCACTTCAGAAGCTGTGGGGGGAATTACCTGGCAGAGGAAAGTCAAAAGACTGATAGGGGATTTGTTAGTTAGAGGAACAGAACAAGAGGGGATGAATATCCTAGTGGTAAGAGTTGCTAGTGGTAGTGAGCAGGGGATGGGGGTGATGTGGTTAAAATAAGTTGTAGGGGGAATGGGAGCCAGAATGACAGAACAGATAGTGGAGAGGGTGAATTGAATTGACTATATTAGTTACATATTTCATAAACATGAGGAGTAGAAATATTTACCTTACATCATCTAAATGGGCAATGTGTAATTTATAGTAATTTATAATAGATAGTTTGTACATAGGACAGTCAATATAACATTGAAATGCAATTGTATCAGCATGAATTAATCAGTCTGATGGCCTGGTGGAAGATGATGTCCCAGAGCCTGTTGGTCCTTTTGCTGTGGTACCGTTTCCTGGATGGTAGCAGCAGGAACAGTTTGTGGTTCTGGTGAATTGGGCCTGTTTGTCCCTGGTATTCGTTGGGACCTTTTTACACACCTGTCTGTGTAAATGTACTGAATTGTGGAAAGTAGATTGTGCAATGTATAATTCCCTTGTTTATATTTAGAGACATTTTTTGGTGTATAAAATGATGAGGGGTATTGAGCGTGTGAGTGGCCAGAGGAGTGTTTTTTTCCCCAGGGTTGAAATGGTTAATGCCGCTTTTCCACACACCCATGGACCCTTTGTCCATCTCTTGAGTAAATAGAGATGGAAAAATATTTACGATCTCCCCCATCTGCTTTGGTTCCACACATGGATTGCCATTCCGGTCTTCCAGAGGACCAACTTTGTGCCTTGCAATCCTTTTGCTCTTAATCTATCACTAGAATCCCTGAGGATTATCCTTCACCTTTTCTGTGACAGCAACCTCATGCCATCTTTTAGCCATCCTGATTGATTTCTTATGTGTTCTCTTGCATTTCTTATACTCCATAAGAAACTGACTGCCTATCCCTGACATGCAATTCCATTTTGTGCTTTACCAGGGTCTTGCAGGGATTGCAATCTCTTGAATTCCAAGTTTTCCTACAGTTTCTATCTTTACCTTTTATTCTGACATACCCGCTTACTACTTTCAAAATTTCACTTTGAAGGCCTCCCATTTACCAAGCACACCTTTGCCATAAAGCAGCCTGTCCCAGTCCACAGTTGCCAGATCCTAGTGTTGATTCTAGGTGTTGATCCATGCCCTGAACACATCCACCTTTCCTACGCTGCTCCTTGTATTGAAATATACAGGGCTCAGCATATTCACTGCACCATGCTCAACTTTTTCATTCCAGACTTTGTCTGAGGCCTGAACAACATCTGTCTCCACAACCTCTCCAATACCCATTCTGTTATTCAGGCTCCCATTCCCCCTGCAACTTTAGTTTAACCCCTCCCCCCACCCCCAACCACTCCAACCTCCCAGCATTGAGCTCTATCACACCTTTGGCTTTCCTCTCCCAGACCAATAAAAAGGAGGTGCATACCAGGTACAGGCAGATAGGAACAAATGAGGTACTTATGAAATACAGGAAATTCAAGTGAACACTTATGGAAGAAATAAAGGCATGAGGTTTCCCCAGCAGACAAGGTCAAGGAGAATCCTCAGGGATTCTGCAGATATGTTAAGAGCAAAAAGATTGCAAGGGAAAAAAATTAATTCTCTGGAAGATCAGAATGGTAATCCATATGAAAGGATAACATAGACTTGGGGAGATTTTTTTTTGCATCCGTATTTACTCAAGAGATGTACACCGAGTCTATAGAAGTGAGGCAAAGCCGCATCAACTTCATGGACCCTGTACAGATTACAGAGGCCGAGGGGTTTGAGGCAAATTAGTGTGGATCAATCCCCAGGGCCTGACAAGTTGTTTACTAGGACCCTGCGGAAGACAAGTGCAGAAGTTATTGGTGCCTTAGCACAGATATTTAAATCATCCCTAGTGACAGGTGAGGTACTGGAGGATTAGAGGACAGACAATGTTGTTCTGCTGTTCAAGACAGGCTGTAAAAATGAACTAGGAAATTATACGTGGGTGGGCTTGACATCAGAACTGGGAAAGTTATTGGAATGTGGGTCCAGGAACCAGGTATATACTGTAAGTATTTGGATAGGTGTGGACTGATAAAGTATAGACAGCATGGCTCTCGCCAATCTTATAAGGCCTCTCGAGGAAGTTATCAGGGAAGTGGATGAAGGCAAGGCAGTGGATGTTGTCTACATGGACTTCAGCAAGGCACTTGACAAAGTCTCATATGGGAGGTTGATCAAGAAGGTTCAGTCACTCAGCATTCAAGATGAGACAGTAAATTGGATGAGACACTGTCTTTGGGAGAAGTCAGAGTGTGGTAGCAGATGGTTGCCTCTCTGACCGGAGGCCTGTGGCTAGTGGTTACCACAGGGATCAGTGCTGGAACTGTTGTTTGTCATCTATATCAGTAATCTGGATGATAGTGTGGTTAACTGAATCAGCAAATTTGTGGATGACAACAAGACTGGGGGTTCAGCGGAGTGCAAGAAGACTATCATGGCTTGCAGTGTGATCTGGACCAGGTGGGAAAATGGTTTTAGAAATGGAAAATGGAATTTAATGCAGTCCAGTGTGAGTTGTTGCACTACCAAGGGAGATCTTTCAGAGTGAATGGTCGGGCACGGAGGAGTGTTGTAGAAGAAAGGGACCTGGGAATACAAGTCCTTAATTCACTGAAAGTGGTATCACAGGTAGATAGGGATGGAAAGAATGATTTCAGCCCATTGCCCTTCATGAACCAAAGTACTGATAACAATAGATGGATGTTCGGTTGACTTCTAGAAGACATTGGTGAGGCCTAATTTGGAGTATTGTGTACAGTTTTGGTCACCTACCTACAGGAAAGTTGTGAAAGAAGTTCAGAGATTTCAGAGAAAATTCACAAGGATGTTGCCATGTCTGGAGGATTTGGGTTAAAGAAAATATTGAACAAATCCGGACTTTATTCCTTGGAATGCAGATGATTGAGGGGAGATTTGATTGTGATAGAGAGGCACAGATAGTGTTAATGCAAGCTGGCTTGTTCCATGAAGATTGGGTGGGACAACAACCAGAGGCCATGGGTTCAGGGTGAAAGGTGAAATGTTAAGGGGAACATGAGGGGAAACTTCTTCACACAGATGGTCATCCGGCTGTGGAATGAGCAGCCAGCACAAGTGGTGCACGCGAGCTCGACTTCAACATTTAAGAGGTTTGTGTTGGTACCTGGATGGTAGAGGTGTGGGAGTGGGCTGTTTAAATAGTTCAGCACAAACTAGATGGCCCAAAGGGCCTGTTTCCATGTTGAAATTTTCTATGATTGTGACAAGAACCTGAAATAATACAAAAATTCACTCTAACCCCTTTTGACAGCTGTGTGAACCAATCAGTCATTTCAGCAGGAATTTTTATGTGGCGTTAAAACTGTGACACTTTAAGTTAATAATACATAAAAGAAGATCCCAGCTGCACGTCAAGAAAAACTATTTGCGTGCGAGTGTTTCAGTTACTGAGGGGCCAGGAACCCATGCAGCTCAGTGGGAACAGGGAATAATACCAACGGAGATAGTCAAACTGAGCCAGGGCACAGATTGGAGACGGCAGAAATGCCCCATTCTTATAGAGACAGGAAGAGCATCAGAGAATTGATGGTCATTCCAGATACCAGCACTCTGCCCAGTCAGGAGATGATTTCTCTGTCCAGCTTGGGTAGAACCTCACTGTAACAGTGTGATACCAGATCAAGCCTTGGCAACTCAAGTAATCTCATCAGAAATGTTGTCCTACACCCATTGATGGAGTTTGTAAATCTTTTTACAGGTTAAAAATGAGAAGGAATTCGTCTTCAGGAAGCTCAAACACGGCACAACAGTTTTGTTGTCTCTGCCTAGATATTTAAGAAGTGGAGCAAGGGATCCAATTGACCACCCTTCCTGCTCAGACTGTGGGGAGGGATCCTCTCGGTCATTTGACCAACTGGCACGCCTGTAATTTACACAGGAGAAAGGCCTTTCACCTGCTCAGACAGTGGGAATGGATTCACCCGGTCATCGCAACTGAAGGTACATCAGCAAGTTCACACTGGACAAGGCCATTCACCTGTTCTGTGTGTGAGAAGGGATTCAGTCGGTCTTCCGACCTGTGGACACACCAATCAGTTCACACCACACCGGGCAGAGGCTGGTCAACTGCTGAATTTCTGGGAAAAGGATTCACTCAGTCATCTGACCTGATGGCTCACCAGCGAGTTCACACTGGGGAGAAGCCGTTCACCTGCTCAGAGTGTGGGAAAGGATTTACACAGTCATCTACCCTACTGGTACATCAGCGAGTTCACACTGGAGAGAAGCCGTTCACCTGCTCAGTCTGTGAGAAGGGATTCACTCATTTAGCTACCCTACAGAGACACCAGCGAGTTCGCCCGGCGGAGAAGCCATTCACCTGTTCAGAATGTGGGAAGAGATTTACTCAGTCATCCCACCTACAGAGTCATCAGCGAGTTCACACTGGGGAGAAGCCGTTCACCTGCTCAGTCTGTGAGAAGGGATTCACTCAGTTAGCTACCCTACAGAGACACCAGCGAGTTCACACTGGGGAGAAGCTGTTCACCTGCTCAGTCTGTGAGAAGGGATTCACTCAGTTAGCTACCCTACAGAGTCACCAGCGAGTTCACACTGGGGAGAAGCCGTTCACCTGTTCATAATGTGGGAAGAGATTTAATCAGTCATCTAACCTAATGGTACACCAGCGAGTTCACACTGGGGAGAAGCCGTTCACCTGCTCAGAGTGTGGGAAAGGATTTACACAGTCATCTGCCCTACTGGTACATCAGCGAGTTCACACTGGGGAGAAGCCGTTCACCTGTTCAGTCTGTGAGAAGGGATTCACTCAGTTAGCTACCCTACTGAAACACCAGCGAGTTCACACTGGGGAGAAGCCGTTCACCTGCTCAGTCTGTGGGAAGGGATTCTCTGACTCTTCCACCCTTCTGATTCATCAGCGAGTTCACACTGGGGAGAGGCCGTTCAGCTGCTCCGAATGTGGGAAGAGATTCACTCAGTCATCCCACCTACGGAGTCACCAGCGAGTTCACTCCGAGGCGAAGCCATTCACCTGCTCAATTTGTGGAAAGGGATTCACTCAGTCATCTACCCTGCTGGTACATCAGCAAGTTCACACTGGGGAGAAGCCGTTCACCTGCTCAGTCTGAGGGAAGGGATTCACTCAGACATTCACCCTACAGAGACATCAACGAGTTCACACTAGAGAAAGGCCATTCACCTGCTGAGAATGTGGGAAAGGATTCACTCAGTCATCCCACCTACTGGCACACCATCAGTTCACAATGGGGAGTGGCCATTGTTATGAATCTCTAGGTTTTGTTTGCTGTGGAGAGAGAGAGAGAGAGAGAGAGAGATTAAGAAGGCAAATGTGTCTGACTTGCAGCTTGTTTACATCGCATGCAGCTTGTTTAGTTTTAACCGAGGACACAGACACTCAGAGACAGATAGAGACAAAGGAGGAAAAATGGAAGAATTGAAACCAGGGAACTAGTGGCCAAGGGTCACTGTTTGGAACCTTCCTTCACCCACAAGGGTGGACAAATTATCGATTCACCATACATCGAATGTGTGGTTGTCACCTCATTTGATCCATAGCAGAGGATCTGATTTGGGGTATTCTGTGGAGACCACTTATGTGTTAACCCTTGCCTGGCTGTGGTGTGGTAGTTCACTTGAAGATGATACCCCTTATGACAAGTCACTTCGGGTGATAATTAGTATGTGGATTTGGAAGGATGACAGATAAAATCTACAGCGACTGTTGGTCTCGTTTTACCACCATGGAACCTGTGGAATATGACATAATGGCCTTCTCTCAACATTTACCCTGGATTACAAATATCTCTCTCTCATCACTTATTCTGTAGTTGAACTGAACTTTCATACTTTACCATCTCAAGACTCCAAGCCTTGTTTCCCCCGAGCTCAATAGTTTGGGAGTTTTATTTCTACAGATTTATACACATAACACTCATGAGGAAATCTGTAGATGCTGGAAATTCAAACAACACACACAAAATGCTGGTGGAACCCAGCAAGCGAGGCAGTATCTATAAGGAGAAGAAATGTCGATGTTTCAGGCTGAGACCCTTCGTCAGGATTAACTGAAAGGAAAGATACAAAGAGATTTGAAAGTAGTGGGGGGAGGGTCAAATGCGAAATGATAGGAGACAGGAGTTGGTGGGATGAAGCTAAGAACTGGAAAGGTGATTGGCGAACGTGATACAGAGCTGGAGATGGGAAAGAATCATTGGACAGGAGGCCTCAGGAGAAAGTAAGGTGCGGGGGAAGCACCAGAGAGACATGGAAAACAGGCAAACAATTAAATATGTCAGTGATGGGGTAAGAAGTGGAAGAGGGGCATTAACGGAAGTTAGAGAAGTCAATGTTCATCCCATCAGGTTGGAGGCTACCCAGCCGGTATATAAGGTGTTGTTCCTCCAACCTGTGTTTGGATTAATTTTGACAGTAGAGGAGGCCATGGATAGACATATCAGAATGGGAATGGGATGTGGAAATAAAATGTATGGCCACTGGGAGTAGTCTGTTGCTGCTGGTTCTTTTTTAAAGCGTTATGGTTTGTAACAAAATGGGGCCTGCGTCTGGGATATGAACAAATTTAAGGATTGATTTAATATCGATTTCATTGGATAAATCCCTTTTGATTTATTTGTGTGTGGAAAATCTGCAGCAATGGATGTTGATAGATATCTGGAAGTGTGAACCTCTCAGGCATTAGAAGACACCAGAAGGATTGAGTTATTGAGTATTGCTAAAGTGTTAATATTTGCTAAGGTGAAATTGACAATGAGGAGGGCACAGATGCAGAGGATAATAGCTGAACATTATGTATCTGAGGGGGTGTTTAAAGTGGAGGAGTTGGAGGTGTTTCCTGAACGTAAACCTAGTGAGCTTGAGCTCCAGTACAAGTGAGAAAAATTAAAGATGGAGGCAGAGGCAATTTCAGGCTGGAGAGACAGAAAAGCAGTAAGAAAATACTCTTACTAAGTGTAATTAAGGGGAAGGCTGAGCAAGCCTATTCTGCTTTGACAGCGCTGAAGCAGCTTATTATTTATTTATTTATGCTTCCCCAATCATCGCCACTGGGCTATAAATGTGCAGGATCTGTGTGTGGTTCAGTGCTTTGCTCAAGGACACACACGCTGCCTTGGCTGAGGCTCAAACTCATGACTTTCAGATTGCTAGTTCAACACTTAACCACATGGTCACGCACCACACATTATGACCCAGTGAAACAGGCTGTGCTCAAAGCTTGTGAGTTGGTCCCAGAAGCAGACAGGCAAAAGTTTAGAAACTTGAAGAAATCTGTGAACCAGACATACAGAATTTGCTTATGAGAAATTTGTGTGTTTTGACCGCTGGTGCACATCTGAACATGTAAATGAAGTTTACATGTTAAAACATGTAACAGCTTGAAAGAGTTGGTTTTAATTGAAGAATTCAGAAGGTGTGTCCCTGATGACAGAAAGACGTATTTAGATGGAAATGATGCTGCCACTATGCAGGAATCTGCTGGATTAGCAGATCTGTTTGCTTTAACTCATAAAGTTATGTTTACCCTGAATAAGAGTTTCCAAAAGGCACTTGACAAGTTGTGGGTAAACCTAATGAGCTCACCCCAGTGGCCTGTACCTGCATTCAGTGAACCCTTTTCCAAAGTTATAGTGAATTGTGTTGGCCCATTGCCAAAGACCAAAGCTGGCCATCAGCATCTGCTAACTATATGTGTACTGCATCCAGATTCCCAGAGGCAATACCTCTCAGAAATATTAAAGCTAAAACTGTGGCGAAGGCTCTTACCAAGATTTTCACTTTATTCAATTTGTCTAAAGAAATACAGTCTGATCAAGGATGTAATTTTACATCTGGATTATTCCAGCAGTTAGTTTCTGAACTGGGAACAAAACAAATTACATCTTCTACATACCATCCAGAATCACAAGAGGCTTTAGAAAGATTTCATTCTACCCTCAAAACAATGATTAAGACATATTGTGTTGAAAATGGAAGAATACATTTGCTTTTGTCCACAGAAATAGAGTCAGTACAGGAATCGCTGGGCTTTACTCCGTATGAACTTGTATTTGGTCGCAGAGTGACCTTTGACCTTGTTAAAGGAACAGTGGATTGATGGGGATGTACATGTTAACTCGTTAGACTATGTTTTGAAGTTCAAAAATAAACTACACCCAACCTATAGTCTAGTGAGACAAAACTTAAAGATTTCTCAAAACAAAATGAAGTGTTGGTTTGATAAGCAGGCTCGCGAAAGCAGGCCATGTACACAAAAAAATTCATAACCTGGACATTCTTGCTGCAAACCCGCTCCCCCATCGGGGAAGAGATACAAAAGTCTTAAAGTGCATAACACCCGGCTGAAGGATGGCTTCCTGTCTGCAGTTATAAGTCAAATGAATGATAAAATGGACCCGACCTCACAATGTAACTCGACGTGACCCTGCACCATATGTCTGTCTGCACTGCACTTTCTCTGCAGCCACAATGCTTTGTTACAGTGATTATTTTGTTGTATATCAGCTCAATGTACTGTCGTAATGTATCAATCTGTGTGGATGGTACATCAGGCAAGATTTTCACTGTAGCTCAGTACATGATGATAATAAACAAATTCCCCATTTTAATTGTGTGGAAATATTAGACAGACTGAGCTTCTGCTCTGGAACCACAGAAGGAAACTGAACTGTTGTCATTTCTGTGGAATGCAAATATATGGAAAAGGCATCAATCTCACATTACGATCTGTGGTAACTGGGATCAGGTGACCAGTGGTGGGTCTCCCATATCAATATCAGAATCAAGTTTAATAGCACCGGCAAATGTCATGAAATTTGTTGTTGCTGCGGTAGTAGTAGAAACTAATTCATAACAATAGCTTTTAACAATTGTGATTTTTAAAGAAGAATATATATATATAAACTATATATATATAGTACAAAAATAGAGAAAAAAATAATAAGCTATTTTAATTGTGTGGAGCAGTTTGACTGACTGGGTGTTGCTTTGGAAATTCTGAAGTGAAGCTGAACTAAACTTTACACATTTATGAGAAGCTCAGAGAAATAGAAAAGGCTAAATTCTCAGATAAGTGGGTCAGACACCCAGAAACGTCGGCTGCACTTCAGCATCTCAAAACAGTGGAATGAAACATGCAGAAAGTATTGCAGAGAAAAAAATACATTGTCCACCCACAACGAGAGGACGTGACAGATCCGGATCTCACTGACTTGTCTGAACGGGTGAAAGGTGAAGCTACACATACACGTTGAGCAGTGACCCGCAGATGCTGCAGATCTGCAAAAAAACATGAATGGGAAACGGAATCAGGTGACGGGTGGAGGGTCTCCCTCCTGAACCGGTGACTCTGCTCCTCTCCCCTCACACACTGCCCGACCCATTCAGCGCATTCCCCACATTATTCCATATTTACCCCAGATACATGATTACTTTTCCACACCATATCTTCCCCGATCTCTTTCCCTCCACCTCCAGGTCACAGAGTCACCGGCTCAATTCCCATCCAGGTCCAAAACATAATTCAGACCCAAACAGGAAATGTTCACGTTTCATTTAAATCACTAATTTTTATTCACATTCCTCCGGAGCCTTGCTGGACAGGAACACTGAAACATCAAGTGAGAAACAGCAGGAGGCCATTCAGCCCCTCTAACCATCAGCAAGATGGCGTCTGCTCTCCCATCTCAGCCACATGTTTCTGCCCAGTCCTCATTTCCTCTATCCCTTCGGTCTCCACACATTTGCCGCCCTCTGTTTTACGTGGGGACGATCACTGAGTTTTCACCGCCCTCTGTGGAGGGGTTTTACAGACATTTACCACCGTCGGAATGGAGACATTTCCCCTCATTTCAGTCCTGGATAGTCCATTCCTGTTTCAGAGACGGATCCCTGGTTCAACCGGCAATGATGTTGTGCATTTCAATGTGTTCTCCTCTCAGTCCTCGATTAACCAAATGAAAGGGTTATCGCATTTGATATTTCTCCATATAATGACCACACCACTCCAGGGATCAGTCAGGTGAATCTTCATTGCACTCTCTATAACAAATACCACCTCCCCACCTCCCCCCTCACCTGGATCCACCTCTCACTCCCCAGCTCTTGCCCCATCCCCACCCCTCACCTCTTTTCTCTGATTATTTCCCGTCCACTCTCAGTCCAGAGGGAGGGTCTTGGCCCGAAATGTTGACGGTCCATTTCCTTCCACAGATGCTGCCCGACCCGCTGAGTTCCTCCGGCAGTTTGTTCTTCGGTCTGTATAACCCGTGTTAGTATGGGGAGAGGGATTTTACACCATATTCCAGGTACAATCTCAACAAAGCACAAATAATTGTCACTTTGCCCGGACCATCGGCCCCGCTTGCAGGGCAACAGTCTGCCGGTGTTTGCCCCCAATGTGGTGAATCCCTCTGCTCGACACCACCGTGGGCTCAGACATTTCCACAGATGAGCCCCTCCTGTCCCCACCGGGACAAACATCCTGTCCGCCCCCTCTCTCACCATCTTCATCCTTTCAATAAAATCCCTCCCCGGGGAACCGGCATCGAACCGACGGGCCGAATGGTCTCCTCCTCATCAGACTCCGGCCGCAGGAGACGCTTCACAAACGCCCCAACTTCCCTCGGAGGGAAATGGAAATAAATCAGAAAGCGGACATTTACTTTGAGGTTTTCTCCGCTCTGATGAGGCGTTCGGCGCTTGAGCGGGAGACGAACCCAGCGGGGTAACGCCCACTCGGCCTGTCCGCCTCCGCGACTGGGTATAATCAGTGATTGACATCGCTTCCCACGAATTGGTATAGCACAGATCCTGAATCCTGCGTTGACAGCGGTGGGGAGGGGGGCGGGGGGGGGGGGGGGAGGAATGGTTCTGGTCACGTGATCATTAGCCCAGCCGTTAAACCGATAAAGGTCGAGCGCAGCAGCGCGTGTGTGACGTCAGGCGCGTGGGGTGAGAAGCTGTGTGACGTCACCTGTGGGAGAGCGCTGGCATTTAAAAGCACCTTAATGGACTTTTCAGTGGGACAACAATATTAATCGCGGGTTTCATCACTGAATCCAGGGTTGTGGGATGTAAGGTCCCCTGTTATGTGTCCGGCTGTGCCGTGTTGTTGGTGGAGTGGGCAGCGTGGTGTTTGTCTCGATTCGGGTCAGAACACCAGAATTGCCAGCGGGGTCCACACACAGTGTATTAGACAACAGAAAACCTCTCGTCCCTGCAGTCTTTGTCTCCTGGTAAACTCAACACCCTGACAGTGTGGACCACGGATGCCCCTTCCTCTCAGAGTCAGGGGATCACTCAGACAGCTGATCGCTGAGAGGAATTATATTTATTGGTCATTAAAGTTCACCCAGATTCGTTTGGACGGATTTGATGCGGAGTTCGGGGTGTCACAGTGAAAGGGCCGAACGACCGAACTCTCTCCGTTGTCCAAACATCCTTCCAGGTGAGGCGACACTTCACCTGTTAGTCTTCCGGGGTCGCCCGTTGTGTCCGCTGCTCCCGATGCGGCCGCCTCCACACTGGTGACACCGGCTCCTCCGCAGTTGTGCCGGGTAGGAGTGTTTATTTTCGGGGGTGTTGATGTTATTGTTCCCTTTTGTACGGGAGTGGGGGAGTTTTGAGGGTTGATGATCGGGATGCCGTTAGTTCTTATGCTGGGGTTGGTGTGGAAATTTCATTTTTCTCTGTGAACGACATTTGTTTCGTGGCTCTCTGGAGAAGTAAAAAATTCAGAGTTGTTTATGGATACCTGCTTTGCTAATAAATTAACCTTTGAACTATCCGCTCCGAGCGGGACTTCCCGGTGTCCAAACATTTTAATTCCCATTCCCATTCCCGTTCCGACGTGTGAAACATCGCCTCCTCTTGTGCCAAGATGAGGCCACCCTCAGGGTCCAGGATCAGTCCCTATATTCTATCCGAGTATCCCCCCCCCCCCTTCACCCGCCAACCCGTTTGCGCTGCATGGACCTCCGGCCACCGGCGGCGATGTGCAGACCTCCGCATCTGTTGTTGGCGGTTCTCCCATTCGGGCGACAATAATTAGTGGCTGATCCCGAGATTGTGTAAATCGAGGCCGGTTGCATTGAGAAAGGACCGGGCCTGAGCTCTGCCGGACGGCTGGAGCAGTGGTGCAGTGCCATTGTTTTAGGTGCTGGAGCTGTACCAGGTGTGATTGATAAATTCGTGTCCTAAGTTAGAAGGACTAAAGTTATACAGCTCTCGGAACCTGCACGTGCAGTTCAACTCTTTGAGTGATTCAGAAGAGAGTTTGAAGGTAATAACTTTTGTGGTATTTCTGTTTCAGATAATTGAAAATTGCTAGGTTTTCTAAAATTGACTCCTTCCACCTTAGGCCACGGACTTAACCCCTCGTATGTCGCACCCAATTTGTGTACCCGCTCATTAATTGTGTGTGTGTGTGTGTGTGTGTGTGTGTGTGTGTGTGCACGTATGTGTGTGTATATATATATCTGTATGTATGTGTGTGTATGTATAAAATAGGGCTTCTTATAATGTCAAGCTGTAAAGCAAGATGAAAGAAATATATGAATTCCAGAGCTCCACAGAAATATAGTGATAGTTAAGAGATTAACAAGATTATAGCCTATCACTACATTTCAGTGTATAACTGGTACAATAACACATATACTACATAATTTAATAATATGACGAAGTATTGCATGGTTGCACTCACTAATTATCATAAAATATAAATATCAAGCAGGTAAAGGAACGTTTTTGCTTAGAAGCCATAGGGTTGCTAGTGAGAAAATTTTACTTTTCAATCAGCGAGTTCACTGTCAATGCATTGGATGACAGTATTGATGGCCCGCTGGGGAAATTTACAAATGAATTCCAATATTGAAAGGACTGGATAGAGAGGTCGTGGAGAGCTATACTATCTGGTTATCACAGTGCCATAAATACAACTTAAATATACAATCGATAGGCTTGTTCCCCAGCTTGGGATTCTAAATTGGAGAATGGTGCTTTATTCACAAAATTGTCACAGTCCACAGTGACTGTGCACGGATCCCAGCAATGGAACCCGCCACTACAGCCCCACAGTGCACTATGTACTGATTGCAAAGCTACGAAATTGCACGTGAATAGCCTCCCCTCCCCCAACTCCTCTCTTTCTGCTTCACCAAAGACTAGGACATCTCACATCTCGCTGCCTCCGCCAGGACATTAAACTGTGAACAACTATGGTCAGGGACTGATCTCTGGGGTACTCCAAACGCTACCTCCTTCCAGTCTGAAAACGACCCACTCATCCAGCCACACACTACCGGCAGTTTATCGATCTCCAACGAAAAAGCCTAATCACCTACTCCCGATGATCAATACCATTGCTGACTCGGAGTTTACAACCGTCAAATGCCGGGAGGGACATAATAATCAGAAAGTCTCTAGTCGCAGCCGTGTAAGTAAAATGTGATCTCAGTGGGTGTGTGGCGCATGCTCAGAACGCGAAGGAGACAGACAAACTGAGCCAAGTCACAGACTGATGAAGGGGAGGAATGATCCATTTTGACACAGAGAGGGAAGCGGAGAGTTTGATATTGTGCCTGATGCAGGAACTGTCGCCAGTTAGAAGATGATGTTTTGTTCCTCCAAATTGTGTTGATCTGTGACAGTGTTTTTATCAGTAGGCACCATGGAGACTAAAATAATTTCAGTTGAAGTGTTGTCCTTCACCCACTGACGTGCTTTATAAACCTTTAACAGTGTAGAAAATTCAAAGGATTTGTGTATGGGAATCACAAACACAACAGCACGTTAGATCCGCGGTATCTGTCAGTTCACCAGAGCTTGAACACAAAGTACACTGCAGGTGCTGTGGGCAAAGCAACAGGTACAAAATGCTGGAGGAACCCAGCAGGCTGGGCAGCATCCGTGGAAACGAACAGTGAACATTTCGGGCCGAGACTGAAAACCGTGACCTACAGTTTTGCACTGGGAAACGGCCGTTCACTTGCTCCGTGTGTGCGAAGAGACTCATTCAGTTAACCCACCTTGTGATGCTCCGGTGAGTTCACAATAAATAGAGGCCACATTTCTGTCCGGAGTTAGCAAAGAGTTTTACTCAATCATCCCAGCTGCTGCAGCAGCAGCAACTTCACATCAGGGAGGAAGTCCAAATCAGCTCTGTGTTAAATGTTTAACCATCACGGTGACTGAAGGCAGCTGCAGGTTCATGAGGGACTGTTACTGTCAGATTCTGCAGTTCTTGCGGCTACTCATCACACCCAGGACTGAACCCTGGTCACTGAGCATTGGAGGAGTCTGTTCTGCTGATGTTAGCCATAAATTTGACTGGTGTTTAATATTTTGGATCTGTGAAAGATAAATCCAATCTGTATCAAATCCCATGTCGCAGGTACTTACTGTCACTGCCAAACTCACAATGTACACTAGAGAGGCCATTCAGTCTATCTTGTCCCTGCCCAGTTTTCTTTTCCATATCAGTGTTTTAAAACTTATCTCTCACTATCCCCGTTGCAACTTGTCACCACTCTGTGGGAGAAGAGACTTTGCTTGAATTTCATAGAATCAGAGAAATCTGCAGCAAAATACAGGCCCTTCGGCCCACAATGTTGTTCTGACCATGTAACCTACTCTAGAAAATGCCTAGAATTACCCTACCACAGGACCCTCTATTTCCCTAAGCTCCATGTACCTCTCTAAGATTCTCTTAAAAGATTCTATTGTACCCGTCTCTACCACCATCGCTGACAGTGCAGTCCACACACCCACCACTATCTGTATAAAAAATATATATCTCTGACATCTCCCTTGAACTACTTCCAAGCACCTTAACCATGCCCCCTACGTGTTCGCCATCTCAGCCCTGGGGAAAAAGCCTCTGACTTTTCACACGATCAATGCCTCTCATCATCTTATACACCTGCATGTATTTCCTACATGATTTTTCCCAGACTAATTAACATGATGAGCTCGCTGAGTATTTGACCTTCCCCAGCGCTCTGGACTAAGGTGGTTAAACTCCTTTTTCCCTGCTCTTTTCAAGCTTTGTGTCATTTCCACTAATTTCAAAGGACTGTGCCTCAGACAGCTGGGTTGTTGCAATGCGCCTCTAAAACCTGACAGCAGACTAGCGAGTGAATCTTCGATGGAGCAGAGTCAGAAAACAAAGAGTTACCAGCACCAATCAGGGCTTTGGGGTTCCGGAAAGAGATGGGGTCTGGAGGTTCCGAGCAGGAGGATGAAGAGGAACCAGACCAGCAGGATGTGGCTGTGAATGAAAGATGAGAAACATTTGGAAACTGGTTAATTGAAAAACAAAATGGTTAATATCTACAAAACATTGCAGGTAATCAGCAGATCAGGCAGCAAATGTGGAGACGAATAAATGGGCAGCATTTAAGCCGAGCCCTTTCAGCATGTCTAGACTGTGTACTCCTCTGCTTAGTTGCTGCCTGAACTGCAGAGCTCCTTCAGCATTTTGTGTGTGTGCGTCTCTGTATTTCCAGCAACTGCAGATTCACTTTTGTTTCTCATCTGCATTTGTATAAGGATTGTACTTTTGCATTAGATACACGAAATGCCTGTTGATATTGAGTGTATCGTTTATGGGAGCCGCTTTCTGCGTTAAGAAAGCTGCTGAGTTTTCTACACACAAAAAAAACCTGTGATATGGACATGGAACCTGTGCTTGCAGAAATTTTTAATGGCACCATGATTACCCATAAAGCCGCGCGTTTAACATTGCGTTGTCGTTTGCAGCACCAATCAAATGCGCAGGCGCAGGGTTGCTGCCGTCTCCGATAACTACGCATGCGCTTAGAATACAAAATGTCTGGAGGATCGAGAAGGTAAGGACTTTTTCGACTCTAACTGAGTGACAATTGCTGTGGGAACCGGAGACTGTGGCCCGCAAACTCGGCACAGGCAGGTCTTTTCCTTCTCTCTCAGCCCCACGATCCGTACACGGGCCCCGGGGAGCTTCCGGGTAATCAGGGAATGGGAACAGATAGATCTCACAGACGGAGCTGAGCTCCAGCTATCTGAATGCAAGGATTAAGAACTGGGAAAAAGTGAACAAAATCTTTCTATCAGCTGTCGAGAAAATCTGCAGCTGCTGGAAATCCAAGCAACACACACAGAATGCCGGAGGAACTCAGCTTTTGTACTCTTTTCCATAGGTGCTGCCCGGCCTGCTGAGTTCCTCCTGCATTTTGTGTGTGTTGCTTGTTCTGCCTGCTCTTGTTCTGGAGTTTTCTACACGTGAGGATATGTTTTTACCCATTCTCTTGCTCTGGACTCTTCTATCGGTGAGAACATGTTTTGACCCATTCTCTCTGGGTACATAATGATATCAAAACAACTGTGCCCTGGGCAACAAGTAGCTTTCACATCACAAATGTGCCAGACTCCAATGAGACAGACTACTGTCCTTCCCTTCATATTCACTGGGATTATCATCACCGTCAGTCACCTGAGGGAGGGTTCAGGGGAAATATTTATGTACAATAGAGAAACTGGTGATACCTGTGTGTATTGTGGTGATGCAAAAGTTGCTGGATAATTTGCAAATGGGAAGAAGGGGAGTGATATTTGGAAGTCTGATTTTTTTAAAGCATCATTCAACAAGAAAATTGCATACAATGACATGCAAAAGTTTGGGCACCACTGGGCAACATTTCTGTCCCTGTGAACAGCTAAGCGAGTGAAACAATGACCTGATTTCCAAAAGGCACAATGTTAAAGATGACACTGTTTAATATTTTAAGCAAGATTACTCTTTTATATCCATCTTTTACAGTTTCAAAATAACAAAAAAGGGAAAGCGCACAAAGTAAAAGTTTGAGCACCCTGCATGGTCAATAGTTAATAACAACCCCTTTGGCAAGTATCACAGCTTCTATTTGCCTTCTGTAGCCAGCTAAAGGTTTTCCAATTCTTGTTTGGGGATTTTTGCCCATTCTTCCTTGCAAAAGGCTTCTAGTTCTGTGAGTTTCTTGGGCCGTCTTGCATGCACTGCTCTTTTGAGGTCTATCCACAGATTTTCGATGATGTTTAGGTCAGGGGCCTATAAGGGCCATGGCACAGCCTTCAGCTTGCGCTTCCTGAGGGAGTCCATTGTGGATTTTGAGGTCTGTTTACGATCATTATCCTGTTGTAGAAGCCATCCTCTTTTCATCTTCAGCTTTTTTACAGATGGTGTGATGTTTGCTTCCAGAACTTGCTGGTATTGAATTTAATTCATTTTTCCCTCTACCAGTGAAATGTTCCCCGTGCCACTGGCTGCAACACAAGCCCAAAACATGATCGACCCATCCCCATGGTTAACAGTTGGAGAGGTGTTCTTTTCATGAAAGTCTGAACCACTTTTTTCTCCAAACATACCTTTGCTCATTGCGGCCAAGAAGTTCTTTTTTTAACTTCATCAGTCCACAGGACTGGTTTCCAAGATGCATAAGGCTTGTATAGATGTTCCTTTGCAAACTTCTGATGCTGAGTTTTGTGGTGATGCTGTTTTGTGGTGAGGACACAGGAAAGGTTTTCTTCTGATGACTCTTCTATAAAGGTCATATTTGTGCAGGTGTCACTGCACAGTAGAACAGTGCACCACCACTCCAGAGTCTGCTAAATATTCCTGAAGGTCTTTTGCAGTCAAACGGGGGTTTTGATTTCCCTTTCTAGCAATCCTACGAGCAGTTCTCTCGGAAGGATTTCTTGGTCTTCTAGACCTCAATTTGACCTCCACCATTCCTGTTAACTGCCATTTCTTAATTACAGTACGAATTGAGGAAATGGCTAACTGAAAACGCTTTGCTCTCTTCTTATAGCCTTTTCCTGCTTTGTGGGCATCATGTATTTTAATTTTCAGAGAGTTAGGCAGGGGCTTAGAGGAGCCCATGGCTGCTGATCGTTGAGACAAGGTTTGTGAAGTCAGGGTATTTATAAAGCTTTGAAAGTTGCAACACCTGGCTTTTCCTAATGAAGTTTGTGAACAAGCCATAGCCCTAACAAGGTAATTAAAAAGATAATTGGTAAAAGTTGTCTGACAGCTCAAATCTCTTGGGGTTCCCATACTTTTGCATGGTGCTCCTTTCTTTTTTTCTCACTCTAAAATTGTAAAAACAAAAATAATATACTAATCTTGCTTAAAATGTTGAAAAGAATGGTTCATCTTTAACTTTATGACTTTTGGAGATCAGTTCATCTTCCACTCTGTTAACTATTCAGAATAACAGAAATTCTGAACGGGGTTCCCAAACTTTTGCGTGCCAATGTATATACGGTGTGCAAAAGCACTGGTGAGAAAATCCTTCAGTACTGCTACAGGCCTGTTACATGGGTTGTGTGAGAGTGAAGATGAAGTCTGTGAAACCCAGAGGAGATCAATGTGCTTATTGACAGTGATTTGCTAGCTGTAGAAATGAATACCTCTCTATATAAAATTCAGTGTGTACATATTGTTGTCACTGGGCACAAATTTGCACAGCACAAGGTTTTTGTGCACACTGGTGACTACAAATTGGAGGGAACATTGGTGGAAGATGGGGAGACCTTCAGTGTCCCTGATACCCTCACCTACAAGATGTGCATCCAGCTGCAGCTTGTAACCCTGCACTTTGAGGAGTTGGAACTTGAAATGGATGAGTTCCAGTTCAGCTGGGAGTCGGAAGGGGTGATAGATACAACATGAAGAGAGGTGAGTTACACCCATGGTGCAGGACACATTAAAGTGGTTGGGAGTCAGGAAGGGGAATGTGGTTAAATTGCCATTGCAGAGTACTCTTGTGGCCATCCCACACAACAACAGGTGGGCCAATATAGAAACTGTTTGGGGAGGAATTATCTGGCAGAGGTAATTCAAAGGTGTGTTCGGGGATTTGATAGTTAGGGGAACAAAACTAAAAGAGGATTAATATCCTAGTGGCAAGATTTGCAAGTGCTAGTGGGGGAGTTAAACTAAAGTTACAGGCAGGGTGGGAGCAAGAATGACAGAACAGATAATGGAGGGGGTTAATTGAATAGAATAGAATTGAATTGGCTTTATTACTTATATCCTTCATATACATGAGTAGAAATATTTGCATTACATTTGAGACTATATGTGCAATGTGCAATTTATGGTAATTTATAATAAATAGTATGTACAACTGGACAGTCAACATAACATAGAAATACAGTTGTATCAGCATGAATTAGTCAGTCTGATGGCTTAGTGGAAGAAGCTGTCCCAGAGCCTGCTGGTCCTGGCTTTGGGTTGTCCGCACCAATCTCTGCAGAGTCCTGTAACTGGGGGAAGTACAGTCCCCATACCAGGCAGTGACACAGCCAGTCACAATACTCTCAATTGTGACCCTGTTGAAAGTTCTTTGGATTTAGGTCCCCATTTCAAACTTTTCAATGCTCTGAGGTGAAAGAGGCACTATTGTGTTTTTTCACAACACAACCAGTATGTATGGACCATATGTTGTGATATTGTGGCCATTACCAGAGCTTGGTTCCAGCCAACAGTCTGAGGAATTTAGAGGGACAAATTTTTCTCTAGTGATCGCAGACTACGCCAAGAATCAAAGGTTGATATATTAACTGATTTTGATTTTCCATATATTGACTGAGACTCCCATACCGTAAAAGGACTAGTTGGAGTAGAGTTTGTCAAATGTGCCCTTAATCCGGATGTAGAATTCCCAATGTAGAAATGTGCAATAAGCTGTTAAGAAATGATCCAGGGCTGGTAACACAGAGTAGTGATCATAATGCCATGAGATTCCAAATAAATATCGGAAAAGAGAGGTCTGGACCACAGGTTGAGATTCTAAATTGGAGAGAGGTCAATTTTGATGGTGTCAGAAAGGATCTGACAAGTGTGCATTGGGACAGGCTGTTTTCTGGCAAACGTGCACTTGATGAGTGGGAGTTCTTCAGAAGTGAAATATTGCTGGTGTAAAGTTTGTACGTGCTTGGAAAATTAAAAGTTGAAAGATAACTGGTGCAGGGAACCTTGGTTTTCAAGAGATATTGAGGCCCCGGATATTTTGTTCCTCTAAATGCCTCAGACTGTTGGGTGCTCCCAAGACTCATTACTGACTGCAATATCATAATTCCACACCATGAGCTCATCCGACAATGTTTTCAGCTGTCTTCTCTTGGTTTTTAAAAGCTTCCCAATAGTTTCTGCTCTTTTGTTTGCCCTCACTTTGTCTTTTATGTTGGCTTTAGCTTCTCATTTCAGCCACAGTTGTGTCCTCCTGCCTTTCCAATGCTTCCACTTCTTTGGGATGTGTCTATCACTCACCTTCCGAGTTTCTGCCAGAAACTCCAGCCATTGCTGCTCCGTCATCACTCCTACCAGATTCCCCTTCCAGACAAGTTTGGCCAGCTTCTCTGTCGCAGAAACATGGAGACAGTCAGAACAGAAACATGCCCACTCTGGACGATCGGAATGGTAATCTATACGGGAGACAAAATAGATGGGGAAGGTTTTAAATAGTAGTTTTGCATCTGTACTTACTCAGAAGATGGACAAAGAGTCTATAGAAGTGAGGCAAAGCAGCATCAACTTCATGGACCCTGTATAGATTACAGAGGTGGAAGTGTTTGCTGTCTTAAGGCAAATTAGTGTGGATAAATTCCCAGGTCTTGAAATGTTGATCCCTGTGACCCTGCGGAAGACAAGTGCAGAAATTGTCGGGGTCCAAGCACAGATATTTAAATCATCCTTAGTGGCAGGTGAGGTACTGGAGGATTGGAGGACAGACAATGTTGTTCCACTGTTCAAGAAAAGCTCTAAAATTAAGCTAGGAAGTGATATGTTGGTGAATTTCACAGCAGTAGTGAGAAAGTCATTGGGACATGTGTGCAGGAACCGGATATACAAGTATTTGGATAGATGTTTACTGATTAAGGATAGACAGCATGGCTTTGTGCATGGTAGGTCATGTCTAACCAATCTCATGGAGCTACTTGAGGAAGTTATCAGGAAAGTGGACGAAGACAAGGCAGTGGATGTTGTTTACATCGACTTGAGGAAGGCACAACGAAGTTTCATTGGGAGGCTGGTCAAGAAGGTTCAGTCATTCAGCATTCAAGATGAGACAATGAAGTGGATGAGACACGGTCTTTGTGAGAAGCTACAGTGTGGTAGCAGATGATTGCCTCTCTGACCGGAGGCCTGTGTCTAGCGGTGTGCCACAGGGATCAGTGCTGGATCTGTTGTTGTTTGTCATCTATATCAGTAATCTGGATGATAGTGTGGTTAACTGGATCAGCAAATTTGTGGATGACAACAAGACCGGTGGTGTAGTGGACAGTGAGGAAGACTATCATGGCTTGCGGTGTGATCAGGACCAGCTGGGAAAATGGTTTGAGAAATGGAAAATGGAATTTAATGCAGACAAGTATGAGGTGTTGTACTTTGGTATGACCTACCAAGGGAGGTCTTTCAGAGTGACTGGTCGGGCATGGAGGAGTGTTGTAAAAGAAAGGGACCTGGGAATACAAGTCGTTATTTCACTGAAAGTGGTGTCACAGTTAGATTGTGATGGAAAGCAAGATTTCAGCCCAATGGGCTTCAGGAACGAAAGTACTGACAACAATAAGTGGATGTTATGTTGACTTGCAGCAGACATTGGTGAGGCCAAATTTGGAGTATTGTGTGCAGTTTCGGTCACCAAGCTGCAGGAAAAATGTAAAAGAGGTTGAAAGAGTTCAGAGAAAATTCACAAAGATGTTGCCAGGTCTAGAGGACTTGGGTTATATGTAGAGATTGAACAGGTCAGGACTTTATTCCTTGGAAAATTAGAGATTTAGGGGAGACTTGATTGTGATGGAGGTAACTGCAAGCTGGATTTCTCCACTGAGATGGTGTGTGACTGCAAGCAGAAGCCATGGGTTAAGGGTGAAAGGTGAAACATTAAGGGGAACATGAGGGGAAACTTCTTCACACAGACAGTCATCTGGCTGTGGAATGAGCAGCCATTACGAGTAGTGCATGCAAGCTCAATTTCAATATTTAAGAGGTTTGTGTAGGTGCCTGGATGGTAGCGGTATGGGAGTGGGCAGATTAAATAGTTCAGCACAAACCAGATGGCCGAAAGAGCCTGTTTCAGTGTTGTACTGTGACAAAAACCTGAAATAATACAAAAATTCACTCTTAAGTCCATTTAACAGCTGTACGGACCAACCATTCATCTGAGCAGGAATTTTTTATATGGCGTTAAAACTGTGGCACTTTAAGTTAATAATACATAAAAGAAAATCCCAGCTGCACGTCAAGAAACACTATTTGTGTGAGACTGTTTCAGTTACTGTGGGGCCAGGCACCCATGCAGCTCAGCAGGAACAGGGAATAATACCAATGGAGAGAGTCAAAGTGAGCTAATGCTCAAATTGGAGATGGCAGAAATGCCCCATTCTGATAGAGACAGGAAGAGTATCAGGGAATTGATGGTCATTCCAGATACCAGCACTCTGCCCAGTCAGGAGATGATTTCTCTTCCAACTTGGGTTTAACCTCACTGTAACAGTGTGATACCAGATCAAACCTTGGCAACTCATGTAATCTCATCTGAAATGTTGTCCTACACCCATTGATGGATTTTGTAAATCTTTCCACAGGTTAAAAACGAGAAGGAATTTGTCTACAGAAAGCTCAAACATGGCATATCAGTTTTGCTGACTCTGTCCGGATATTTAAGAAGCAGAGGAAGGGATTCAATCGAATATCCTTCAGCTCAGACAGTGGGAATGGATTCACTTGGTCATCTGAACTGAAGGTACATCAGCGAGTTCACACTGGGCAAGGCCATTCATCTATTCTGTGTCTGAGAAAGGATTCAGTCGGTCTGCCCACCTGTGGACACACCAATCAATTAACACCGGGCAGAGGCTAGTCATCTGCTGAAGTTCTGGGAAAGGATTCACTCCATCATCTGACCTCATGGCACACCAACGAGTTCACACCAGAGAGAGGCAGTTCACCTGCTCGGACTGTGGGAAGGGGTTCACTTGGTCGTCTGAACTACTGAGACACCAACGAGTTCACACTGGGGAGAAGCCGTTCACCTGCTCCGTCTGTGGAATGAGATTCACTGATTCATACACACTACAAAGTCACCAGCGAGTTCACACTGGGGAGAGGCCGTTCACCTGCTCAGTCTGTGGGAAGCGATTCACACAGTCATCCAACCTGCAGAGTCATCAGCGAGTTCACACTGGGGAAAAGCCGTTCACCTGCTCAGACTGTGGGAAGGGATTCACTTGGTCATCTGACCTAATGGCTCACCAGCGAGTACACACCGGAGAGCGGCCGTTCACCTGCTTGGACTGTGGGAAGGGATTCTCTTTATCTTCTCGCTTACTGACACATCAGCGAGTTCACACTGGGGTGAAGCCGTTCACCTGCTCAGTCTGTGAGAAGAGATTCACTCACTCTTCCACGCTACAGAGACACAAGCTTGTTCACACTGGGGAGAAGCCGTTCACCTGCTCAGTCTGTGGGAAGGGATTCACTCAGTCATCCAGTCTGCAGAATCATCAGCGAGTTCACACTGGGGAGAAGCCGTTCACCTGCTCAGAATGTGGGAAGGGATTCACTGAGTCATCACACCTACAGAGACACCAGCGAGTTCACACTGGAGAGAAGCCATTCATCTGCTCAGTCTGTGAGAAGAAGTTCACTAACTCTTCCACCCTACAGAGTCATCAGCGAGTTCACACTGGGGAGAAGCCATTCACATGCTCAGTCTGTGAGAAGGGATTCACTCATTCTTCCACCCTACGGAGACACCATCGAGTTCACACTAAGGAGAAGCCGTTTACCTGCTCAGTCTGTGGGATGAGATTCACTGATTCATCCTACCTGCAGAGTCACCAGCGAGTTCACACTGGGGAGAAGCCATTCACCTGCTCAGTCTGTGCGAAAGGATTCACTCTGTTATCCAACCTGCAGTGTCATCAGCGAGTTCACACTGGGGAGAAGCCATTCACCTGCTCAGACTGTGGGAAGGGATTCACTGTTTCAGCTAGCCTAATGGCACACCAGCGAGTTCACACTGGGCAGCGGCCGTTCACCTGCTCAGACTGTGGGAAGGGATTCACTTTGTCATCTAAACTACTGAAACACCAGCGAGTTCACACTGGGGAGAAACCATTCACCTGCTCAGTCTGTGAGAAGAGATTCAGTGACTCTTCCGCCCTACAGAGACACCAGCGAGTTCACACTGGGGAGAAGCCATTCACCTGCTCAATCTGTGGGAAGGGATTCACTCAGTCATCCCACCTACAGAGTCATCAGCGAGTTCACACCAGGGAGAAGCCGTTCACCTGCTGAGAATGTGGGAAAGGATTCGCTCAGTCATCCCAACTACCGGCACACCAGTAAGCTCACAATGGGGAGTGGCCGTTGTTATGATTCCCTAGGTTTCGTTTACTGTGAACTGTCATTTTGAGAGAAAGAGAGATAAAGAAGGTGAATCTGTCTGACTTGCAGCTTGTTTACATCGCTAGCAGCTTGTTTAATTTTAACCAAGGACACGGACGCTGAGAGTGAGACGGAGACGAAGGATGAAAAATGGAAGGTTCAAAACAAGGGAAATAGTGGCCAAAGCTCATGGTTTAGAATGTCCCTACGCCCACAAGTGTGGGTTAATTATCGTTTCAGCATACATCGAATGTCTGGTTGTCACCTCTTTTGATCCACGGGAGTGGATCGGATTTGGGGTATCCTGTGAAGACCACTTATGTGTTAACCCTTGCCTAGTTGTGGTGTGGTAATTCACTTGAAGACAATACCACTTTTGACATGTCACTTTCGGTGGTAATTCGTATGTGGATTTGGAACACGACCAATAAAATCTACAGTGACTGTTCTCTCATTTTACCACCATGGAACCTGTGGAATTCGACATAATTGCCTTCTCTTAACATTTACCCTGGATTACAAATATCTCCCTCTCATCACCTATTCTGTGGTTGAATTGAACTTTCGTACTTTACCATCTCAAGACTCCAAGCCTTGTTTCCCCAGAGTTCAATAGTTCTGGAGTTACATTTACACACATACATATATACATAACAATGTTCACTTTTGTTTATCTTGCTTAAGTTACTATATTAAAAGTAGATTCTAATAAAGATAGTTTTAACATCAAAAACAGACTCCACGTATACCTATTGCTGCTAGTTCGTTTCTAAAGCTTTACGATTCATAACAAAATTGGGGCCTGCGTCCATGATATGAACAGATTTTGGGTGTATTGATTAATTATCGATTTCATTGGGGAAATCCCTTTTGATTTATTTGTGTGTGGAAAATCAGCAGCGGATGCTGATAGGTTTGTGGAAGTGCCAACCTCTGAGGCATTAGAGGACGCCAGAAAGGTTGAGTTGTTGAGTATTGCTCGAAGGTTAAAACTTGCTATGGTGAAATTAACAATGAGGAGGGCACAGGTGCAGAGGATAATAGCTGAACATTATGTATCTGAGGGAGTGTTTAAAGTGGAGGAGTTGTAGGTGTATCCTAAAAGTAAACCTAGTGAGCTTGAACTTCTGTATGTGAGAAAAATTAAAGATGGAGGCTGCGGAAAGGCAGAGGCAGTCTGAGGCGAGAGACGCAGAAAAACAGAGAGAAGAGGCAGAAAAACAGAAGGAGGAAGCAGAAAGACGGTGGCTGTTCGAGCTGGAAAAGATAGAGAGACTTCAGCAAAGAGGTCTAGCGTTAGACTCTGGTGATAAGTTTGAGGCCAGTTGTGAAGTTAAACTGGTACCTCCATTTGACATGGCGGTGGTTGATAAATACTTCCAGCATTTTGAGAAGGTTGCTCAGAGTTTAAAGTGCCCAATAGAGGGTTGGTTCTCTTACAAAGTGTAATTAAGGGGGAGGCTCAGCAAGCCTATTATGCTTTGACAATCAATGAAGCAGCTGAGTATGACATAGTGAAACAGGCTGTGTTCAAAGCTTACGAGTTGGTCCCAGAATCCTACAGGCAGAAGTTTATAAATTTGTGGAAATCTGTGAACCACACTTATATGGAATTCGCTTTTGAGAAGTTTGTGTGTTTTAATGACTGGTTCACATATAAAAATAGAAGTGATAATTTTAACAGCTTGAAAGTGTTGCTTTTAATTGAAGAATTCAAAAGGTGCATTCCTGATAACATAAAGACGTATTTAGATGAAAAGGATGCTGCCACTTTGCAGGAGTCTGCTAGATTAGCAGATGTTTGCTTTAATTCATAAGGTTAAGTTTACCCAGACTAAGAACTTCCAAAACAGTACCAGGGTAAACCAGTAATTAAAGCTGGGACTAGTGACACGAGTAAGGATGAAGGGAAGCAGTTGAAGGAGAAATATTCTGGTCTTACTTGTTACTATTGTAAGAAAGCTGGTCATATGACGGCTAATTGTACCATCCTGAAGAAGAAAAAGGAAATGGAGGCAGTCCCAATTGCCTGTGTTCAATACATTGAAGCACCTGTAAAGCCACAGGGTTCTGAACATTCTGTTGAGGCTCAGTTAAGGTCTGAGAGGTCTGACCGAGTTAAGAAGGCTTTCGATCATTTTAGGTCAAATGAGTTTGTATTAGTAAAGAAAGGGTCAACCCCGGTAACAGTGAAAATTCTTCGAGTTACTGGGGCTTCTCAGTCACTTATATTAGACAGTGTTCTAAAGTTTGGTGATGAGACTAACACTGGTGTGGTAAATCTTATTAAAAGGCATTGGGGGCGGTATGGTTTCTGTGCCATTGCACAAGGTAACTTTACAGTCATGGTTGGTTTCGGGACCTGCTGAGATCGGATTAAGCTCCAGTTTACCGGTGCAAGATGTTACTTTGCTGTTAGGGAATGACCTGGCAGATGGTGAAGTTGTTCCTGCAGTGCAGTTGACAACTATGCCAACCACTGACGACCCACAGATTGATTTTAACATTTATCCTTCCTGCGCAGGAACTCGCAGTATGGCTAGAAAGTCTGCCGACGGAGACGGTTCTATGCAGCATGATTCTGATTCCCATGATAGCCAAAATCGGGATTCAGGTTATGATGACTTGTCAGGGACTTCTCTGCCTTCATTTTTTCAACATGATTCAGGTCGTAAGTCTGATGAGAAAGATTTATCCCTGTCTAGGAAGGAGTTTATAGCAGAACAGAACCGAGACCCTGAGATTGAAGCTTTAAAAGAAACAGCTCTTTCAGATGATGAGATTAAGAAAGTGCCAGTAGGGTATTATCTCAAGGATGGAGTGATAATGAGGAAGTGGAGGCCACCTGCTATACCAGCGAGTGAGGAATAGGCAATTGTTCACCAAGTTGTAGTTCCTAAAGCTTATAGGGCTGAAATTTTAACTTTGGCCACAGTATGCCTTTTGGTGGCCATTTTGGAGTGAATGAAACTGTAAACAGGATTATGAAAGAATTTTACTGGCCTAATTTGAGGAAAGATGTTGTGACCTTTCACAGAACCTGTCACACTTGTCAAGTTGTGGGTAAACCTAATCAGGTCACCGCAGTAGTCTATACCTGCATTCGTTGAACCTTTTTCAAAATTTATCGTGGATTGTGTTGGCCAATTGCCAAACACTAAAGCTGGCCGTCACTAACTGCTAAATATTATGTGTACTGCATCCAGGTTCCCAGAGGCAATACCTCTCAGAAATATTAAAGCTAAAACTGTGGTGAAGGCTCTTAGCAAGTTTTTTACTTTATCTGGTTTGCTTAAAGAAATCCAGTCTGATCACGGAAGTAATTTTACATCTGAATTATTCCAGCAGGTAGTTTATGAACTAGGAACTAAACAAATTACATCATCTGCATACCATCCAGAATCACAAGGGGCTTTGGAAAGATTTCACTCTACCCTCAAAACAATGATTAATACATACTGTGTTGAGAATGGAAAAGACTGGGATGAAGGAATACATTTGCTTTTGTTCGTAGTAAGAGAGTTGGTACAGGAATCACTGGGCTTTAGTCCATTTGAACTTGTATTTGGTCATAGAGTGAGGGGACTTTCGGTCTTGTTAAGGGAACAGTGGATTGATGGGGATTTACATGTTAACTTGTTAGACTTTGTTTTGAAGTTCCAAAATAAACTACACCAGGCCTGTAGTCTACTAAGACAAAACTTAAAGATTTCTCAAAACAGGATGAAGTGTTGGTTTGATAAGCGGGCTTGCAAACGAAAATACCAGGTGGGGGATAAGGTGCTTGCCTTGTTTCCAATGTTGATGAATCCACTTCAGGTGAAGTTCTATGGACCATATGAAATATCCTCTCAAATTAATGATGTGAATTATGGTATTAAAACACCTGACAGACGTAAACTAACTCAGGTGGCACACATAAATATGATAAAGCCTTGTTTTGACAATCAGGCACCATCTGTGAGTGTTGTTGTCAAAACATATTAATCTGGCAACCCTGAGAAGGCAACAATTGACTCGTCTGAGCCTTTTCACAAGCCAAACATGGTCCCAGTTAGGCTAATGAACTCGGTTGTTCTAGAAAACTTTGATAACAAGTTGGCTCATCTGCAGCCAAAGCATCAACAACAGCTGAAAGGAATTAATTCTGAAGTTTAAGGATGTTCTCCTGATGTTCCCAAGCAAACCACGGTCGCAGTACGTGACGTAGATATTGGTCAAGCCAAACTGATTAAACAACACCCATATCGCATGAACATAGAAAATGTAAATTGGCTGAGCAATTGTTGTAAGTGGGGAAATACTTGGTAGGTCTCAAAGACAAGGACTTTGGACACACAGTCTTGGTAGTAAAGCATTTTATTTACAGAAGGCAAACGTGGGGAAATGGCGACAGAAGCAACACGCACATGCACACAATTTACAGCAGTCGTGGGGAAAGTCGGTTCGGCAATAAAACACACACGGACAATTACTACCGAACGTGGGGAAATTTCCTGGGGAGAAAGGACACGCCCGCGCGCGCGCACACACACACACACACACACACACACAACCAATGCGATATCCGCCACCCCTTGACCGAGTGCAGGCACGGCTCTGTACTATTCGGGACAATAATTGACGCTCCCAACCCTATTCAATACACAGCTCACTAACAATTTCTCCAGTGCCGTTCCACGGTTCTCAGACTGGAGTGAAGCAAATATGTGTGTGTAAATATAACTCCCAAACTATTGAGCTTGGGGGAAACAAGGCTTAGAGTCTAGAGATGCTAGAACATGAAAGTTAATTTATTCCACGAAATATATGATGGGAGAGAGATATTTGTAACCCTGGATAAAACGTAGAGAGAAGGCAATCACGCCGAATTCCACGGGTTCCACGGTGGTAATTAATAAATATCAGTGGTGGAAAATCCTCCGTCGAGCCGTTCCAAACCCACGCACGAATTACCACCAGAGTTATCTGTCACAGGGATGCAGTCTTCAAGGGGTTACCACATCACACACCCAGGCAGGGGGTAACTTCGAGTGGCCCCACAGGACATTCCCAGATCCACTCCTTTGGACTATACGGAGTGACAGCCACACATCCGATGTGCACCGGATCGCTGATCACCCCACCCTTGTGGGTGTAGCAGAGTTCCAAATCCCCAGCCTCGACAAGCTGGAACTGCTGCCTTTTCCAGGTTCGCTCCTCTCTCTCTCTCTCTCTCTCTCTCTCTCTCTTCATCCGACTCCTGACTGTGACTGTCTGTGTCCTTGTTTTAAAGGTAAACAAGCTGCGAGTCGGTCAGTGAACAACATCATAGTCCTGCCTCACTGAAGCGTTCTGTTGAAGTGACAGTCCACAGTGAATGAAAGCTGCCGTTTCGTAACAGTGCATCGATGGGCGAGGAGGGGCCAAACTTTGATTGGCAGGTGACGTACCTTCCGACCAGGTGGTGAGCAGTGCTGTCACGTGACTGTCACGACCCCTCCGATAAACTAGGTCAAGCAACGCTCTTTCAAACCGCTCAGAGCCCTGCCTCTTTTTCGACCCACTGATGTACTTCCGATATAAAAACAATTACCCCCTCTTTCCCTCCTAGAACGCTCGGAACGAGACCCGGAGCCGGCTGTCCTCCAGCAGCTTGTTCTGACAGTGCCAGTGCCGGATCCCAACTCAGAGTGGAAGAAGAAGAAAGCTCTTAACTCCTGGACATTTTCTGCACCGATCTTTCTGGTGATTGCTCATCTAATGTGGTGTTTCTGCAGCATTCACCAGTTTTTGTTTTTACAATGGCGACGCTCAACGGATGGAAAGCGTGCAAGGGACCCGGCTGGATTCGAACTCGGGACCATTCGCTCCGGAGTCCGGCGCCGACTAACTCCTTCAGCTTCTTTGCCGATGCTGTGTCGCGCTGGAGACTGCAGAGGTTCCCCACCTCGAAGGTACATTTGAAGTCCCCACCCCCAGGACCCATGGAGCTCAGTAGAGTGGACAGCTGACGGAATAGGGAATAGGCGCGTCTGCATCACCCCGCCCCTCAGGGTATGCAGATACACCAGCCAGGCGCACAGCCAGATGGAGCAGGCGGCCGGGCACCGACATCTTGAGCTTTTACCATTTCCGGATGGAAGGTCGAGGCCAACAGGATCACCACCCCGCTAGAGTTGGAGCTGAGGAGGCTCATGGATACCCCTCCTTGCCGCTGCAGGAGCCAAGCGGACTCGACCGCCGGGGTGGTATGGGTTCCCTACAGGAAACTCACCGTATATCACATATCACCCATCCCAAAGGACTGAGAGATTCTTTTATCTGCCGAGAGAACCCTGCTACCATTAAAATTTAGACCAGCTACAGTGAGCTTCATGTAAGGAGTTTACTAGGACTCAGCACCTGCACCCTTCCCGGTGAGAGCGGAGGCGCCCTCAACCACACTAGCCCGAGAAAAAAAAACAAGAATTCTCTTTGCTTTCCGGGCCCCAGTGGTGCCAACGCCGCTCACCTGAAGGAGCATCTCCCGAAGGAGCGAGGCTGATTCCCACTCTGATGTCCCTCACCAGGTCATCCGGAAAGGATTTCAGCTGCCGCCTGACATTCCCAGACACAGCATTCCCCTTCCCCTTCACCTTCCGTCTAAGGATGACTCGCAGGGACTTCATCAGCCTCGGCGTGCCAGACCAGCGAAGCGAGGCCAGCTTAGGCCGATGCTTTGCACCCTCAGAGGTGAGAATGAACTCTGTCATTTCCTCCACAGGTATCAATGGGGATTTCTCTGGAGGGGTGAGGATGTCCTTTGTCTCACTCCACCGCCTCACTACAGATAGATTCCCCCGTCTTCATCCCCGTGTGTTCGACAGACGGCTGCACTTAAAACCCACACTGCGCAGCGGGTACCTCCCTCATACCGTTCCGCTGCACCGTCGCATCAGTCTTATCCACAGTTACGGCAATGGAGGGATCATCCCCAGGGTCTCCCTGCTAGTCGTTATTTGATGGGGTCGGCATGCAGAGTACATCACCCTCCCCAGGAGGCAGGTATGAGGTGGGTCTCAGCAGCTCAGATCCTAGGGATCCACCGGCAGCCCGATTATGAGAGTGAGAGAGTTTGGTCTCCTCTCCGCTCTTACTGTTTAATGCACTTGCCCCCAGGGAATCGCTTACTACTAAGTCCTGGGTGGAGGGCTTCAGGGCTGTCGCGATTGTGCAAACAGGGCTGGCACTAACTTTCAGCACAATCACACCACCTACCACAGGACTAGTGGCTACATCTGGGGATTCAGGGTTAGACACAAACTCTACCCGGATTCCCACCCTTTCCTGGGAAATCCCCGTATCTACATTCCCTACCCTCTTGGGGGAAGATACCCTTCTCTTCTGAGGCGCACACAGGAGCCGGATTCACCAATGGCGCGGTACTCTCCGCTTCCAACTCCGCACTTTCCCGAGCCTCCCGCTCCACTTCAGGGCAAATAGGCGGGAGCTCTGCGGTCTCGGGGGCCGACTTCTTAGTGTGTTTGGATTTCTTCTTTGCTTTCTTTCTCAGCACAAGCTCCTCCCCGTCCCTCGCCTGAACCTCCTTGTACGTAGCCTCAAGATCTCCCACCTGAACCACGGGGCAGGGGCAGGGACTGTAACAGACGTAGGAATAGGAGCAGGAAGCAGGAGTCGGGTAGGTGCAGGCACAGGAATAGGATCGGGGCAGAGGTAGCTGGGGCTCTGGTGCCCCAAGTGGACACCCTAAGGTTTCGGGTGTTAGGACAGTCCCTCCGAAAGTGCCCCACCTTCCTGCAGGTAGCCCCAGGAGCACCCGCCTGAACCACAGGGGTAGGAGCAGAGACTGGAACAGACGTAGAAACAGGGACAGGGTTAGAGACAGGGTCAGGGGCAGGAGCAGGGGCCGGCACAGGTGTAGGAACAGGGATGGGATCAGGGGCAGAGTTAGCTGGGGCACTGGTTCCCGAAATGGACTCCCTGGGTTTTCGAGTGCTAGGACAGTCCCTCCGAAAGTGCCCCACCACCCCGCACGCATGGTACCGTGGGCGCTCAGAGTTCCAATACACCTGATAGTCTACCCCCTCGGGCCGGACAGTAAACCGGCCCTCAACGTCGTCCTCCATTTCCAGCTGCATGAACACCTGATGTCGGAAAGAGATTACGTTGCGGAGGGTGTGTCTCTTAAATTTGAGTCTGATGTCAGTTATCTCTGACCGTACTTGTCCCAAGCTGTCTAGTGCGGGAAGCAGGACCTCGTTGGGGATTAAACGCTTAACGTGTCCGAAGACAATTCGCTGCGTGGAAATGTCACCAGCTCCATCTTTAAAAGGATGTTTTCCACCGTGATCCCCCCAACTAAGATCCCGGTGTACTAACTCATCATTCTCTAGATAAAACACTGCCTTCCCGAACTCATTCTCTGTGGCCAAAATGCCACCTTTCCCAAACAAGTCCTCCAGAGCCGCCACATATATTTTGCAGGGCGGTTCTTAGATTCAAAATACATTGCACTCGCGTTCTCCTTTCACCGACCAAAGCAAGGCGTTGTCCGAGGCTGGAGATGCAGCCGCCTTTGTCCAACTCCCCGAAGGCCTGCAACTCCGTGGAGAACGGCCCGGCATGCTGACACTGTGTCCAAATCTAGAGATAAACGGATGTGCCGGTTATAAAGTCCTGGAACGAGTTGAGTAATTGGCCGGAAAAGTTTGTACTCGACAGTACCTTGCTGGCTCGGCGCTAGAAATTCCAGCGCCAGGAAAAGCTCCGTCGGTCCTGCAGAACTTCCAGGCCGTGAGAGGTCCAGACTTCTCAACAGATGCTCCGGCTCCAACACCGAACGAGAATCACGATGATAAAAGAGGAGGGACGTTGTCCCGATGTCAGTGGGGGAGCAATGGCGTTTGTCTCCGGTGTTTGGAGCAAACCGGTCTCCTGGCGAATTGCCAGCAGCTGCAGCTGGGAGCCCGGCATTTAGCAGCCGTCAACGAACCCAGTCCAAACTGGCAGAAAAACTCCAAGCGAAGCTTCCACGCTAAAACAGCCGCTCACTTATATGTCCAAGAGACAATTCGAAACATCTCCAAAGTTTCTCACGAACTTATACAGCAGATTTTCCTCGATTTCTCCCAGCTCATTCAGAACAGCTCCACGCTGTGTCTGACCCCGGGAGTGTGAGATGGGACGGTGTGGAGGGAGATTCACGTTGTGTCTGACACCGGGAGTGTGTGATTGGACGGTGCGGAGCAAGATTCACTCTGTGTCTGACCCTGGGAGTGTGAGATGGGACGGTGTGGAGGGAGATTCACGTTGTGTCTGACACTGGGAGTGTGTGATGGGACGGTGTGGAGGGAGATTCACGCTGTGTCTGATCCTGGGAGTGTGAGATGGGACGGTGTGGAGGGAGATTCTCTCTGTGTCTGACCCCGGGAGTGTGTGATGGGACGGTGTGGAGGGTGATTCACTCTGTGTCTGACCCCGGGAGTGTGTGATGGGTGATGTGGAGGGAGCCTCACTCTGTGTATGACACAGGAATTGTGCGATGGGACAGTCTGGAGGGAGATTTTCTCAATGTCTGACCTGCGATTGTGTTATTATACAGTGTGGAGGGAATTCTCTTGGTATCTGACCCCGGTAGTGGGTGATTTCATGGTGTGGACAGAGATTCTCAATGTCTGACGCTGGGAGTGTGTAATGGGACGAGGTGTAGGTAGGTTCACTCTGTGTCTGACACCGGTAGTGTGCGATGGGATGGTGCGGAGGGAACTTCACTGTCTCAGAACCCGGGAGTGTGTGATGGGATGGTGGAGAGGGAGATTTACTGTGTTTCTGACCCCCAGGTGTATGTAATGGGAGGATATAAAAGGAGCTTCACTCAGTGTCTGACCCTGGAGGGTTCTGATGGAACGATGTGGAGTAAACCACACTCTCTGTCTGACACAGAGATTGTGTGATGGTACGATGCGGAGGGAGCTTCACTCTGCGTCTGACCCAGAGACTGTGTGATGCGACATTGCAGAGGGATCTTCACTGTTTATCTGATCCGTGGAGAGCGTGATGGGGCCCTGCGGAGGGGCATACACTCTGTGTCTGACCCTCTGCTATTTCTGACCGTTGTGGACGCAAGTCTGATAGTATACCGTATATGAGCTTCCAGTCTCTTTTGTTGATTTTGTCTGCAAAGCCAGGAGAGTGCTCAGGAAGGTTGGGGTCCGGAGAGTGGGTGTATCTCGGGTGCGAGGAAGCGGTGGTCAGCCTTGATGGGGATGGGGACTGAAGAGATCCTGGGGACTGGACAATTTCAGCCTGGAACTGAGGCGCAGCTGTACCACTTCATTGAGTGTGTGTGTGGTTCTGTGTGTGTGTGTGTGTGTGTGTGTGTGTGTGTGTGTGTGTGTGTGTGTGTGTGTGTGTGTGTGTGTGTGTGTGTTTCAATGTGTGTGTGGTTCCCTGTGGTGTGATGGGACGGTGTGGAGGGAGCTTCACTCTGTGTCTGACCCCCGGAGTGTGTGATGGGTTCACCCTGTGCTGAATGCCGGTATTCCATCCCGCATCCCATTCGTACTTGGGACCTCAGTGAAATCACGTTTGACATTACAGTAGATGTTAACTGTCTGTGGGCGCCTAGTCTCTGAGACGCTGCTGTACCAGTGTGAGGAGCTCAGAACCATTATTGCAGTTCACCGAGTGCGGGGGGCAGCAGTAACCCCAGGTCACTCTTTCTCCCCTAGTGAGACTCAGGTCCGACACCAACGCAGGAAGTTACAGCAGTTTATTGATTTCATCATGACAAATGCAAATTAAGGAATGTGTGAACTGGATAGGACGCGGAATCATGTCACTGCGGCACCGCCTCTGAGATCACAGAGAGCTCGGCTGAAGCCAGGATCTGTTAGAACAGTTAGAAATTAAACGTGTTTTGCAGGAAATCGGCCAACATGTCCTCATCCAGCGAGCAGGGATGTTCACACATTCAGATCTTCACAACTCCACTCTCAGTCCTGGTCTGGGTTCCTGCAGGGATCTCAGTTCCCTCTCTCCTGTTGGACTGAACCGATTCCAGTGCAGCCTGAAACAGATGGGAGAATAAAGATGAAATAAACAGATTACACAACAGTGTCAGTAACAGGGGACCGGGGTTAATGTTTCAACAACACTCACAGACAAATATCACCAGAAAACCCGCGGATCCGCTGATATTTTATCACATTGAACATTAACACAAACACTCACCAGATCCGCTCCAGACTCGGGAGGGTCAATATGAGGCGGCGGAGAGCGGGGACAGATCGGTCTGTCAGTGAGTTTAATCCCAGGTCCAGCTCCGTCAGTGATGGGTTTGTAATGAGAGCGGAAGCGAGATGCTCGGCGCCAGAATCCCTGGGACCGACATTGTACAGCCTGGAGATGAGAGAGAGTGAGGGTGAAGGACACAGAGAGACAGGAGATGGTACAAATCCCCAGTGTTTATCAGTAACACAATTACTGATCACATTAGTGTTCAGTGTCAGACACCCAGTGACTGTAAACACAATCTCCCACAGTCTGGTATTTACCACAGTTTCTGTATTTTACACTCCGGGTTCCTCAGAGCCACAGACACCAGTTTCACTCCTGAATCTCCCAGTTTATTACGATCCATGTTCAGATCCATCAGTGATCGGTTTGTTCCGAGAGCGGAGGCAAGATTCTCGGCGCCAGAAACTGTGAGATCGACATTGTCCAACCTGTAGATGAGAGAAGGTGAAGGACACTGAGAGAGGAGGTAGTACAAATTCCCAGAGTTTATCTATATCTCAATTACTGATCACATTAATGTTCAGTGTCAGACACCCAGTGACTGTAAACACAATCTCCCACAGACTGGTACTTACCCCAGTTTCTGTATTTTACACTCCGGGTTCCTCAGAGCCGCAGAAACCAGTTTCACTCCTGAATCTCCCAGTTCATTCCCCGCAAGTCTAAACACAAACAGACAGATTGCTGAACAAATGGATGAATTGATGAGGGTCTGAGGGAATTACTCTTAATCAGGTATTTCAGGAACCACGATACCCTTCAGTAAATCACTGATCGGTGTTCCCATCACTGTCAACATCCCTCTCTGCCCAGCTCCAGGGTATTCACCGAATATCAGTAATTTAATCTGTTGGTGTGACCCTGTAAAATACACATATTCTGTCTCATTTCTGGCAGTTAGAAAAGTGTTATTGGCCTGAGAGCATCAGAAGGGGCAGGGATGAATGATGGAAGAAAGTCCCACAGTGAGGAAAATTTATGATTGGGAGACTGTCGATGAGAATGGTGGAAGAGCCCGCAACTGAGGAAAACTCGATGGGAAGAGAGATCCCACAGGAGGAAGGAGGATGGGAAAAGTTAATCCTATAAGACGAGAGGATGCAGAAAAAGATTGCTTGGAAGAGGTGGGTTTAAACTGAGGGCCACAGTCGGGAGAGAACATGTGCCCATGGTGTCGGGGTATCTGGTAGTGAGCACAGTCACACAGGTGGACTGATGGTGATAGACACACACGGGGAAGGGCAGGGGAGGACAATCTCACAATGGTATTTCTTTACTTCTCACTGGGACAGTCTGCTGACGGTCTCTTGTCCCTCACTGGGAAGGGGGTGTGAAGCTCTGACCCACCTGATGCAGTCAGTGTCGGTCTGGGTGTCAGTAGCAGTGAGAAGGAACATTGTCAATGGACGTGTCACAGGCAGAGAAAAACACGGCCATTCCTGTGATTTATTATCATTAAACCAAAGGCCGGTGTATTCTGAACTGACAAAGTCTCTAACAGCCCTTCACAAGGAATCACAGTAACCTCCTGCACTTGGGGAATTAGTGGCCAATCACCAGGGCATTTGTCACAATTCTTCAGAACCTCATTTACTATAGTTTTAACCAAATCCCTTGACATTGAAAGAGCAAAATGGAACAGTTTCACAGATCAGAGTGAGAGATGAGTCGTTACATCAAATCCTGCCACTTGTGCAGCCCGGGTCCCAGTCGCTGGATTCCTTCACTTTGAATGAGGTAGTACTCCAGGTCGAGGTGTTTTATTGTATCACAGAGTCCGATGACATGAGACAAGACCGCGCAGTCAATCGGGGTCAGTGTCATTCCACGGAATGAAAGTGTTTCCACAGATTCCAGTGCGGCCTGAGCCAGTCCACGATTATGAGACTCAAACAGGTAGTGCAATGTGTTCAGGAGGCTCCTTTTACCAGCTTCACTCTTCGTGTTTCCAATCTGGCGTTTAACCTCCTCCTTCACCCAGTCAATCACCCGGCAGGTTGTTTGATGAGGAAATGGACCCAGAAACTCCTCCAGACCCCGAGCTGTCATTGGAGATGAGAGACCAGCAACAAAACGGAGAAATACCTCAAATCGCCCATCTGTCGTGTTGTGGACTTCAGTGAGGAATTTCAGGATATCCCCGGGATCTGGATTCAGGAATTCTGCGACTGCAGCTACAAACTCTTGGATGGTGAGGTGTGGGAATGTGTACACCACGCTCCGGGCAGAATCCTCTCTCTCCAAAAGCTCCATCAGGAACCCGAGCAGGAACTGGGAAGGCTGCATATTGGACTTGATCAAATCTCCATCTGTAAACACAATCTTCTTCTCGGACACTCCTCTGAAGGCCATCTGACCAACCCTGAGTAACACATCACGGGGGTTCTCAATCTCACGACCGTGGTTTTTCAGGATGTGGTAAATATAGTAGGAGTACAGTTGGGTGATGGTCTTGGGAACTCGCTGCGGGTCCCTGACTCTTTGTGTGAAGAAGGGGCACAGTGCCAGAGCGAGGATCCAGCAGTAGGAGGGGTTGTAGCTCATGGTGTACAGGATCTCGTTCTCCTTCACATATTTGAAAACAGCTGCCGCCACCGTTTGATCTTCAAAATGCCTTCTGAAATATTCCTTCCTTTCCTCACCAACCAATCCCAGGATTTCAGCCCAGACACTGATCTCTGCCTTTTCCAGTAAATGTAACGCAGTGGGACGGGTGGTCACCAGCACTGAACACCCTGGGAGCAGCTTGCCCTGGATTAAACTGTACACAATGTCAGACACTTCACACCACCACTCGGGATCTGGGCACTGTTGCTTGGGTTCTGTATCTCTCCGACAGTCAGCAAAATCGATTCTGTGCTTGAATTCATCCAAACCATCGAATATAAACAGGGTTCTTCCAGACCTCTCTCAGGATATTCCCAAAGTAAGGATACTGATCCAGAATGAGTTCCTTCGGGTTTATTCGACAGTTAATACTGTTTAAATCGCGGAATTTGAAACTGAAGACAAACTGGAATTGTTGGTATATTTTCCCCGTGGCCCAGTCATAAACAATCTTTTGTACCATTGTTGTTTTTCCGATCCCCGGGACTCCGGCCACTGCTGCTGAACTCCCGGGTTTGGATTTACTCCGGGAAAAGCTGCTCTGGAGTAGCTGATCAGTCCGGATTTTTTCCAGCTCTCTGCGGAGATGTTTCTGTCTCCACTCATCGTGGTCTCTGCCTCTTGCCAGCAGCTCATGTTCCACCAGTCTCCGATCTCGAACAGTAGAAATGACCGTGAGCTCAGCGTATCGATCAACCAGCTGGAAAAGCTTCACCTTCTCCCTCATCAGGATCGTGTTCACTCTCAGTTTTTCAGTTTGTGCCCGCAGAGTCTCCTTGTGTTTCTGTTGAACATCTTCCATGGGGACAGAGAACATAGACAAAATGTTAAATAGCTCAACTGACAAAGAATATTATAATTGCAATTGAACATTCAGTGTTTGAGATTACATGAATTAATTCAATGCTTCCACGGATATTAGGACAGAAAGTAAAGTTCTGTTCACAGACACCGGACTACCCTTTTAGCGCCTGGGTAATTTTCTTCCTCTGAACTATTGCGCACCAACAGGACAGCAGTTTAATTATAAAGATTCCAGTGATCATACCTGTAGCCATTCTGATTCTGACTGACGATTGTTCACTGTCGTCGTCTTGTTTACACTTTGGTCATGGTGCAGGACAGCCCCAGCTGCTGGTGATGCCCTGAATTACACGAAACAAGCAGACAGTGAGTCAGAGAGTCGGATTACTTTGCAAATGTGACAGTATCTTCATCCCCTGCATCAGAGCAGCAGTTTGCTTAGGGACCAAACATTCCCTGTTAACATCAATTCCCAAACCACCTCTGTATGTCTGTCTAGTGACAGCTGGCTCATCCTACTAATAGAGTGACAGAACAAATAGAGCACAGCCACAGACTCTTCAGCCCAATGAGCCAATATTGTCCACAGTGCCCACTGACAGGGTCCCAATTTCCTGTGTTGGGTCCATTTCCGTCCTGGCCTCTTCACATCCCAACTACTTCTAGAATTATACAATTGCGCCTGCCTCATCCATTTCCTCTGGCAGATCCCTCCACAGCCTCTCCAAGATACTAGTTACCCGCCTCCATCCCGAGGAGAAACCTTCAACCACCACTCTTTGCTTGCTACCTTCAAGGCAATTTTCTGTATCCATCTAAATTTCTCTCTCTACCACATGGGACCTTATCTTCCAGTCTAAGCTTTCATGCGGCACCTTGCCAAATGCTTTACTGGAGTTCAATGTACAACACCCACACCCCCACTCTCATTGACAATCATCTTCAATAACATTATAAAGTACTGTTAAACACAACTTTCTATGCACAACGCCATGGTGATTCCTGATCAGACTCTGCCTATCCAAATGCTGGTATATATTCTGTGTGTGACTGCTCCATACTGTGGAAAATTATTTCCGGCACCTCCCATTCTATTTTCTCCACTCACCATCAAAAAGCCAAAGTGACAACCCGTAGTAAGATTATGCTTCTCCAAATGCTCAAAATTCCTATCCCCATGTATCCGTTCCAAGGGTTTGCCCACTCCCGATGTAACACTCATGGTCTATAATCCCTAGGATCAAACCCATTGGGTTTATTGAATTACTGAAATACATTTGACAGCCTCCAATCCTGTGTTACTATCCCTGCGGCCAGACAGGATACAATGATCACCTTCAATGTCCCATAATCTCCCCTTTCACTTCCTGTAGTAACGTGGTGTATATTGGTAGATTGATCATTTCTTTCTTAACATTGCTATGCTGCCATGCTATTGTCACAATCACTGCCCATCTCATTGGTAACTCTGAAGCAAAGCATTCATTAAGGACATCACCTGTCACCACATCCTCCAGGCACGTTTCCACCTTTGTTCCTCTGTAGCCCTACCCTCAAACTATTCACACTTCTCTTCTTCACCCACATGTAGATCACCTTGGGCTTTCCTTCATCCTACTTCCCAAGGACTTCTCAAGTTCCCTTCGATCTCTGAATCACTTCTTAAGCTCCTTCCAGTCCATCTTATAATTCTCTAGACCCTTGCTTGAATTTTGTTTCCTAAATCTAAATAATGCTTCCTTTTCCTTCTTGCTTAAACGTTCTAATCTCTTGTGAGCCATGGTTCATTTATATAAACATTATTTCGCTGTGTGTGGAACAAATCTACTCGGAACCGCATTCAAGTGTTCCTGAAACAAACTTCACAGCTCAGATACAGTTTTGCATAACATACAGCTGACACTAAGAAGAGCAAAATAAAAAGTAGGGTTTCGATTTTGAGAAACACGGAGAGGACGCTAATTGGGAAGTGCAGAAAACTGTGTGAATGGGGGGAGGGCGGGGAGAACACAGACAGATCATGATAATTCTCATGGCGAAAGGGGAGCAGTAGTAGGGTATATAATCGTGAATTCTGTAAACACACTGTAAGCCAGAGGATGCGGTCTGAGTGCAACTGTCAGCGAATATTCAAAAATGTTGTTAATAAATAATCACACTGGAAAAACGTGACACTTCCTGCTCCGGGAGGAAAAGGAAGAGTTAATTTACCGAATGAAAAATAATTAGAATAATTTAGAAACATTTAACAGGGAATTCGGCAGATTCCCACATCGGAGGTTAGTCAAGAAGGTTCAGGGGCTTAACGTTAATGAAGAGGTGGCAATATAGCTTCGGCATCGGCTTCCTGGGAGAAGCGAGTAAGTGGTAGAAAATGTTTTGGCCCTCTGACTGGAGACCAGTGACTAGTGCGGTTCCGCGGGGACCTGTACTGGGTTCATTGTTGCTTATCATCTCTGTTCGCGATCTGGATGATTTAATTACTGCAATGTTCATTTTTGGTTCAGTGACAGGTAATTTACGTGAGTGATAGTCCGTACTTTTTAAATTGTTTTACAAAAACTCTGGAGTCAGACCTTTGCTGTAAATATACCAGGCAGAAATCTGCCACACAGCCCATCCAGTCTTCTACCCCGTGCAATAAAATCATGGTTTTCGCTCCGCAATCCCGCCTGTCGCCTGTCTCTTTCTATAACCGGTCATATCCCCCCCCCCCACCTTTTCCCACCAGTGGTCCACCCCCGCTGTTGACTGTGTGCCGTGGCCTTGGAACGGTATCAAAATCTTTGCTGCTACATGATGTCAATATGATCACTTCGAAACACCCACAATAAACACAGTCTCAAAAAAAAACATCTGAAATGACAAGTATTGAAAATGGAAATCGTGTTGTCCAAACAAGTCTATCAAACGCTTACTTTGAAAACGTAAACCCTGGTTAGTGATCTGTTTTTAATCTTGACATAAACTGTGGAAAATCTCAACGACGCTGACAGGAAACTGCAGGATCACAAATACAATCGCGGCCAGAAGGGGGTTAAAATGGAGCGAATGAGATATTGATCACTGATCCAAAACCGATAATGGATCGATTTGAAATAAAGATCGGAAATCAATATCAGATGCTGAATTATTCTCACATTAATTCACCAAGAATGTTCAATCACCGTGTGGATATATTTTCAAGTCGTTTTCTTCCAATTTCATATCAGACAATCAGACGGAATTCAGTTAGTAGCTGCGGGGGAGGGGCCGGGTTGCTGTTCTGTGAGACTCACCGCACGGTTTTCTGTGTCAAGCAGCTGTCTGTCCGCAGGGCGGATTCCGATACGCAGACATTCCTCAGAGCGGGAGCGGCTTCTCTGCTGAAAACAAATCCAAATGGATCGACATTCAGCCCTCACAAGCAATTATGAACAAAGCTCTGTTGCAGAAGAAACATTATAAAAGCAGGATGATATAGAAAGAAAGAAAGTTCCCCAGTGCCTGCTGTCCGAAGGTTAATTATTACAATTGCCACTAGACTTTGTGAATTCCAGTACCTTAATTTACCTCAACATCCGAACATCTGTGGCTTTAGTGTTAATATTTTTAGTTTAATTCTATAAGCCAATCTGCTGCATTCTGGATTGAGACAATCTGAACAGTAGAATATCACGGATTTCTGTTATTTTGAGTAGTTAAATTTTGTGTGTGTGTGAGAGTATGAGAGAGTGTGTGTGTGTGAGAGAGAGAGAGAGAGAGTGTGTGTGTGAGAGAGAGAGAGAGAGTGTGTGTGAGCGAGAGAGAGAGAGAGTGTGTGTGTGTGTGTGAGAGAGAGAGTGTGTGTGAGAGAGAGAGAGAGAGAGAGTGTGTGAGAGAGAGAGTGTGTGAGAGAGAGAGAGTGTGTGAGAGAGAGAGAGAGTGTGAGAGAGTGTGTGAGAGAGAGAGACTGAGAGAGAGAGTGTGAGAGAGAGAGAGAGTGTGAGAGAGTGTGTGAGAGAGTGTGAGAGAGAGTGTGTGAGAGAGTGTGTGAGAGAGTGAGAGAGAGAGAGAGTGAGAGGTGTGTGTGAGAGAGAGAGAGAGTGAGAGAGTGAGAGAGTGAGAGTGTGAGAGAGAGAGAGAGTGAGAGAGTGAGAGAGAGAGAGAGTGAGAGAGTGTGAGAGAGAGAGAGTGAGAGGTGTGTGAGAGAGTGAGAGAGTGAGAGTGTGAGAGAGAGAGAGAGAGTGAGAGGTGTGTGTGAGAGAGAGAGAGAGAGAGAGAGAGAGAGAGAGAGAGAGAGAGAGAGAGAGAGAGAGAGAGAGAGAGAGAGAGAAAGAAAGAAAGAAATCGGAGAAGGGACCCGGCCCTGCCCCGTGGGACATTTTAGATGTCATTATCCGTGAGCAAGGTTCATCTGCACTGACTCAGTAGAAACCACCGTAGAGAATGTGTATGACAGAAGGGAACGTCGTCGTTTCTTGTAAAGCATTTGGCCAACAATTAATTCGTTAACTTGACCGTGTCCCTTCTCCCCTTGTATTCCCTCCCGACCCCGACAATATCCGAGCCCCGCTGTAAACGCTCACTGATTTGCAAAACCGGAGAAAACTTTTACCTCTGATGTTGAAACCGGACGGTGCTGTCCCGGGTGCCAAATGTGCCGACCATGTAGGAGAATTCAGTCGGTGGTGCTGCTCCCGACCCTATTCGGTTATAGAGTGTCAGTCGCTGATTACAGATAGACAGGTCCGGATGAGCCGGGCTTAGTGAGGCTGTCACAGTACTGATCCCTCACCTCCTCGCCGGTCTGACTCAGGTCGGTCAGCGGGAGGAGAGGGGACTAGGACAAATGCAGCAAACACAAACAGAACAACAAAGGCTGTGTGACCCTTCCCTCGCGGTCGCAGGTAGTTTCTGTCTGGATTTCCGTGTCGATCTCATTTTTCCTCCTCATTTCTCCTGACGGAACCAGCGGGGTGGAGCTGCTCCTTTTTATTCAGCCAATCCCAGGCTGTAAATTTGATCCAGCCGGGGTGAGGCTCCACCCTGTGTGTGGACGGGGCTGTCCAGCGCAGGGCGAGTTTCAGCTCAAACACTCCACACCCGTCACTGCTCTTTCTGGATCAAATTATTTAAGGCGTTTCAGAGCGGGGAGGACTAATGAAGGAGGGGTGGCGTTACCAGTCACAGAAAATGTCACGGCAGTGCTCCGTCAGGACAAATTGTCGAACCCGACTAATGAGGCACTCTGTGTGGAAATGAGAAAGAAGTAAGTTATGGCCACGGTAATGGGGCGATATTAAAGACAACCCGACAGTCCTAGGGATTTAGAGGAACACATTTGTGAGATCGTATATTGCTGCAAGAAACTTGAGGATGTTACACTTGGTGATTTTAACTTTCTACATAATAACTGTGAATCCCATACAGTAAATGGACCAGGTGGGATAGAGTTTGTCAAGTGTGTCGAAGAACTTTTCCTTCATCAGTACGCAGAAGCCCAACAGTAAGCGTGCAATATGGAATCTGCTATGAAGGAATGCGGCAGGGCAGGGTACAGAAGTTTGTGCATAGGAACACTTTGAATCCAGTGACCACGATGTCCATAATGTCCACGTAAATATACAAAAGTTTAGGCCTGACCCGTGGGTTGAGATTCTGAATTGGAGAAAGCACAATTTTGATGGTGTCAGAATGGATCTGGCAAGTGTGGATTGAGACAGGCTGCTGCTTTGTGGCAAACGTGTACTTGGAAGGTGTGATGCCGTCAAAAGCGGAATGTTGAGACTGCCAGCATGCAAGTGCCACGCAGAATTAAAGGTAAGAATAACAAGACTTTAATGTTGATATGCAAGAGTTATTGAGGCGCCGGTTAAAAGAAGAAAGGAAGTGCATGGCAGATAGTGGCCCTTATGCAGTATAACAAATACGCGCAAGAGAACGATCAAGGGAGAAATCCGGGAGGCTAAAAGAAGGCACGAAGTTCCTCTTATAGAGAAGCTGAAGGGAATTACTGAAGATTCCACAAACATGATCCTAGCAAATCGATTGCAAGAGATAAAACTGGATCACTGGAAGACCAGAATGACAATCTGATGTAGTCTGATGTAGCAGTATTTCAGTGGAGTAAGGGATATTTCAGTGTTATGAGGAAGGAGCTGGCCAAAGTAAATCGTGACAGGGATGTCAGCAGAATGGCAAAACGTGCGTTTCTGGAGAAAAGGGAGGAAGGTGCAGGATATGTGTATGCCAACAATGAAGCAATACTCAAATGGCAAACCAAAACAACCGTGGCTAAGAAGGGAAGTCAAAGCTATTGTAAAAGCAAAAGAAAGGGCATAGAAGAAAGCAAAAATTAGCAGGAAGATAGAGGATTGGGAGGTTTTTAAAAACCCTACAGAGAGCAATGAAAAACATCTTTAGAAGGGAGAAAATATGAAAGCAAGCTAGCACATATCAAAGTAGATAGTAAAAGTTATTTTTTCAAGTATGTTAAAAATAAAAGAGAAATGATAATGTAGTTGGTGACACAGGACACGATAATCCTGCCTGACGGACTCGTTGGAATTCTCTGAGGAGATGACAAGTAGGATAGATAAAGGGGATGCTGTGGATGTTGTATATTTGAACATTTAGAAGACCTTTGACAAGGTGCCACACATGAGGCTGCTTATCAAGTTCGGCATGGCATTACAGGAAAGTTACTAAGATGGTTAGAGCCATGGCTGATTGGTAGGAGGCAGTGACTGGGAACAAAAGGGTCCTTTTCTGGTTGGCTGCCAGTGACTAGTGGTGTTCCGCAGTCGTCAGTTTTGGGAGCATTTCTTTTTTCTGCTGTACATTAATGATTTAGATGGTAGATTAGATGGTTGGTCGCCAAGTTTGCAGATGATACGAAGACTGGTGGAGAGGCAGGTAGATTTCAGGAAACAGGCCAGATGCAGAAGGACATAGACACATTAGGAGAATGGGAAAGAAAGTGGGAAATGTTCGAAAATGCATCGTCATGCACTATAGTAGTAGAAATAAATGTGCGTACTATTTTTATAACGTGGAGAAAATCCAGGAAACTGAAATGAAGCTGGACTTGGGGGTCCTTGTGCAGAACACCCAGAAGTTCAACTTAAAGGTTGAGTCGGTGGTGAGGAGGACCAATGCCATGTTTGCATTCATTTCAAGAGGTCTAGAATACAAGAGCAAAGACGTGATGCTGAGGCTTTACAAGACCCGGGTGAGGCCTCACCTTGAATATTGTGAACAGTTTTGGTCCCTCAGCTTAGAAAGGATGTGCTGATATTGGAAAGTGTACAGAGGAGGTTCACACGGATGATTCCAGGAAAGAAAGGTTTAGCACACGAGGAAGGTTTGATGGCTGGAATTCAGAATCATGGGGGGTGGGGATCTCATTGAATCTTTTCGAATGTTGTAAGGCCTAGAGTGTGTACATCTGGAAAAGACGCGGGAGAGTCTAGGACAAGAGGACACAGTCTCAGATAGAGATCGGTGCTTGTTCGTTTGCTGCTTGTCATCCATATCAATGATCTGGAGGATAACGTGGTTTACTGATGAGCAGAGTTGCGGATAGCACCAAGTTTGGTGCTGTAGTGAATGTGAGGACAGTATCGTGGCTTGCAGAAGGATCTGCACCAGTTGTAAAGTGGGCTGAAAAATGGCCGATGGAATTTAATGCAGAAAAAAAACAAGGTTTCGCACTTGTGTCGACCAACCAGGCTCGGTGGGACACTGAGGACTGTGATTAAACAACGAGATCTGGGGACACAGATAATTAATCCATTAAAAGTTGTACCACAGGTGTATAGGCTCCTAAAGAAAGCTTTTGCCTCGTTGCTATTCATACGTCGATGTATTAAGTACAGGAGATCGGATGTTATGTTGAAGTCTAATTTGAAGAATTATGTGCAGTTTTCGTCAGCTACCTACAGGAAAGGTGTACACAAGGTTGAAGGATTACAGAAAAAAATACCAGCATGTTGCCGGATCTGGGGGACCTCTGTAATAAGGAAAGACTGAGTAGGGTAAGACTGGATTCCTTAGAGAGTGGAAGATTGAGAGGGGATTTGATAAAGGTAAACACAATTACAAGGGGGCATAGATGGGGTAAATGCAAGCAGGCTTTATCTATTTAAGTTGGGTAGGGATACAATCAGGGTGAAATGTGAGAAGTTTATGGGGAACATGGAGGGAAATATGGAAACATAGATAACCTACAGCACAATACAGGTCCTTGGGCCCACAATGCTGTGCCGAAAATGTACTTACTTTAGAAATTACCTAGGGCTACCTCTAGGCAATTCGTCTTCATTCACAGCGTTGTAACAATATGGAATGAGTCTGGATTACAAGTAGTTCGGACGAGCTTGATTTCAATGTTCAGTCGAAGTTTATATCGATACTGGTATATCCCTGGTAGTAGGGATATGGAGAGTTATGATACCGGTGTAGATCGGTTGGGGTAGGCAGTTTAACCGGTTTCGTTATTGACTAGATGGGCTGAAGGGCCTGTTTCTGTGCTGTTGTTTTATATGACTCTATGTTCCGGGACACGTAATTTCACCCTTTCTTCTGGAAACAAACCAATTCGGTTCGCCCATGTACGATTCAGGGAGTTTATGAATATTCATTTATTGCCACCAGCATTAACTGATTATTGTATTTCCATCCGGGCAATTCTTGCCACAAGAAACACCTTCGCCTCGGTTAACCAGCGGGTCGTTGATTCCCACTGCACCTGGAAGATTTGAGAAATTTGTTTTTCTTAACAGACGCCAATTCTAAATGGCCGGAAATTGTGCCCATGTAGGGAGTGAGTGGTTGTTTGAAATGGACGCTATTGACGCATGAACTTGAGATGGGCGTCCTCACTGTTATTGGAATGGCCATCGGGGAGGGAGAGACGGAGAAACTGACAATCTTCACCGCAGTTAACCCGGCGGTCAGGGAGGGAATGACTGATTTATTGAAAATTAGAACCAGCCAGGGAGTTGTGTGGTAGGAAAAATGGGAGCCAGGAAAGGAATGATTTCCAAATTTAAAATATTTAATGGAGAGCAGTCCAAGGCGCTGATAACATTCTCAAACTGATAGGCTATGGTCTACGGCAGAGAGAGTGAGTGGAGAAGAAAGGGACTGTGCTGAATGGAGAGAGTAGGGGAGGGAGAGAGAAAGGAAGGATAGAGAGAGAGAGGAGAGACTGGAGCAGAGGAAACAGAGAAATGGGTAGTGAGATTGGTGAGTGGGAGAGGGAGTAGATGGAAGGAAGAAGAAAGACGGTGAGAGAGTGACAGGGAAAGGGGAAGAGGCTCAGTGAAAATGGGAGAGGGTGGTTACAGGTGGAGGCAGAGAGGAAGAGAGATAAGAGGAGACAACTTCAACATTACATCCTGTCTCCAGTAATCAGCACTTTGATTTATGAAAGCTAGCGTGTCAAAGGCTTTCATTTCGACCCCTATATATTTCGGTCGCCACTTAAATGAATTAAGGGCTCATATTGCCAGGTCCTTTTGTTCCACCACACACCCCAGTGTACCGTTCACTGTGGAAATCTTACCCTCGGTGATCCGACTGAAAAGCAGCACCTCGCACTTCTCTGCATTAAAATCCATCTACCAGTTGTACAGTTGGTCCAGATCTCGCTGGATTCCAGCAGTCTTCCTCGTTGTCCATTGCACTCCCAATATTGGAGTCTTCCGTAAATGTGCGGATCGGGTTCGCCACATTATCATCTAGATCAGTGACAAAGATGTCAAACAACAGCGGACCCGGCACCGATCCGCTAGTCACAGGCCTCCAGTCAGAGAGGCAGTCACTCTCTCGCTTCTCCCGCAAAGCTAATACTGAATACAATTTACTACCTCTCATTGAATGCCAAGACACTGAACTTTATTGACCAGCATCCCATGCGGGACCTTGTCAAATATCTTGATAAAGTCCATGCAGACAACATTCACATCCCTGCCTTCATCAACGTCCCGTGTAAATTTCCCTTAAAAAGCTATCATATACATTAGACACGACCTACAGGGCACAAAACTGCTCTAACTATTCGTAATCAGCCCCTGTCCATCCAAATACTCATAAACCTGACCCCTCAGAATACCGTCCAATATCTTTCCCACTACTAATGTCGAGCTCACATCAGGAGAGAGTCTTTCATAAACAGTGGAACAACATTACACATTACACATCGACACGATGGGGCAAGTGACCTAATTCTGATCATTTATAGTATGGTCGTGCTCTTGAGTCAGAGAGGGTAATTAAATCGGCCAGGATCAAATGGCGGTGCCGACTCGATGAGCCAAATTCCCCAAATCTGCCCTTATATCTGATCGGCTTATTCGCTGTTCTCCAATTTCCCATTGTCACACACATCGCTGAAGGTGACTTAAATGTTTCTGCGGGGGCCCGAGCTGTTGCTGCATTTTCAATCCACAAGTTCAGAAGGAACACCTTGGTAGGAGCTGGGAGTTTGTCAACCGAATTTGCCTCAAGGCAGCAACATGTCCGCCTCTGTAACTATTGACTTCATTCATTGATTACCATTCTGGATACCAGTTTTGTTACTTACAATTAAATTGCTCTTTCCTGTTCTAGAGATCCTCTTCGGATTCTAGTTCGCATTGTCTCCTTGGGCAACCTCATGTCTTCTTTAACATTCTTGATCTTTTCTTAAGTGTTCTCTTGCATCTCCAATTCCCCAGAAGTACCTCACTTGTCCCTACCTGCCGATAGAGGTCCGTACCTGTAGGTAGAGATCGTTAAGAGCACCAAATTTCTTGGTGTTCACCTGATAGAGAATCCCACCTGGTCCCTCAACACCAGCTCCATAGCAAATAAAGCCAAGCAGAGTCTTTACTTTTTGCGAAGGCTGAGGAAAGTCCATCTCCCCCCCCCCCCCCCCATCCTCATCACATTCTACAGGGGCTGTATTGAGAGCGTCCTCAGCAGCTGCATCACTGCCTGGTTCGGAAATTGCACCATCTCAGATCGCAAAACCCTGCAGCGGATAGTGAGGTCAGCTGCGAAGATCATCGGGGTTTCTCTTGCCTCCATCACGGACATATACCCTACACGCGGCATCCGCAAAGGAAACAGCATTGTGAAGGACTCCACGCACACCTCATACAAACTCTTCTCCCACCTGCCGTCTGGGAAAAAGGCACC
>NW_026779531.1:0-94000 GCF_030144855.1 Hypanus sabinus | reverse complement strand
CACTCCCTCAGTACCGGGGAGTGTGTGTCTGTGGTTTAACACTCCATTCCCCGAGTATGTACATCTCCCCAGACTGTGATACTCCCTCAATACCGGGGAGTGTGTGTCTGTGGTTTAACACTCCATTCCGCGAGTATGTACATCTCCCCAGACAGTAACACTCCCTCAGTACCGGGGAGTGTGTGTCTGTGGTTTAACACTCCATTCCCCGGGTACATACATCTCCCCAGACAGTGTGACACTCACTCAGTACCGGGGACTGTGTTTCTGTGGTTTAACACTCCATTCCCCGAGTATATACATCTCCCCAGACAGTGTGACACTCCCTCAGTACCGGGGAGTATGTGTCTGTGGTTTAACACTCCATTCCCCGGGTATATACATCTCCCCAGACAGTGTGACACACCCTCAGTACCGGGGAGTGTGTGTCTGTGGTTTAACTCTCCATTCCCCGAGTATATACATCTCCCCAGACAGAGACAGTCCCTCAGTACCGGGGAGTGTGTGCCTGTGGTTTAACACTCCATTCCCCGAGTATATACATCTCCCCAGACAGTGATACTCCCTCAGTGACGAGGAGTGTGTGTCTGTGGTTTAACACTCCATTCCCCGAGTATATACATCTCCCCAGACAGTGACATTCCCTCAGTACCGGGGAGTGTGTGTCTGTGGTTTAACACTCCATTCCCTGAGCATATACATCTCCGTAGACAGTGTGACACACCCTCAGTACCGGGGAGTGTGTGTCTGTGGTTTAACACTCCATTCCCCGGGTATATACATCTCCCCAGACAGTGATACTCCCTCAGTACCGGGTAGTGTGTGTCTGTGGTTTAACACTCCATTCCCCGAGTATATACATCTCCCCAGACAGTCATACTCCCTCAGTACCGGGGAGTGTGTGTCTGTGGTTTAACACTCCATTCCCCGAGTATATACATCTCCCCAGACAGTGACACTCCTTCAGTACCGGGGAGTGTGTGTCTGTGGTTTAACACTCCATTCCCCGAGTATATACATCTCCCCAGACAGTCATACTCCCTCAGTACCGGGGAGCGTGTGTCTGTGGTTAAACACTCCATTCCCCGAGTATATACATCTCCCCAGACAGTGACACTCCTTCAGTACCGGGGAGTGTGTGTCTGTGGTTTAACTCTCCATTCCCCGAGTATATACATCTCCCCAGATAGTGACATTCCCTCAGTACCGAGGAGTCTGTGTCTGTGGTTTAACACTCCATTCCCCCGGTATATACATCTCCCCAGACAGAGATACTCCCTCACTACCGTGGAGTGTGTGTCTGTGGTTTAAAACTCCATTCCCCGAGTATATACATCTCCCCAGACAGTGTGACACTCACTCAGTACCGGGGAGTGTGTGTCAATGGTTTAACACTGCAATCCCCGAGTATATACATCTCCCCAGACAGTGTGACACACCCTCAGTACCGGGAGTGTGTGTCTGTGGAAGACACTCCATTCCCCGAGTTTATACATCTCCCCAGACAGTGTAACACTCCCTCAGTACCGGACAGTGTGTGTCTGTGGTTTAACACTCCATTCCCCGAGTACATACATCTCCCCAGACAGTGTAACACTCCCTCAGTACCGGGGAGTGTGTGTCTGTGGTTTAACACTCCATTCTCTGAGTATATACATCTCCCCAGTATGACACTCCCTCAGTACCGGGGAGTGTGTGTCTGTGGTTTAACACTCCATTCCCCGGGTATATACATCTCCCCAGACAGTGTGACACTCCCTCAGTACCGGGGAGTGTGTGTCTGTGGTTTAACACTCCATTCCCCGAGTATATACTTCTCCCCAGACAGTGACACTCCCTCAGTACCGGGGAGTGTGTGTCTGTGGTTTAACACTCCATTCCCCGGGTATATACATCTCCCCAGACAGTGTGACACTCCCTCAGTACCGGGGAGTGTGTGTCTGTGGTTTAACACTCCATTCCCCGAGTATATACATCTCCCCAGACAGTGACACTCCCTCAGTACCGGGGAGTGTGTGTCTGTGGTTTAACACACCATTCACCAAGTATATACATCTCCCCAGACAGTGACACTCCCTCAGTACCGGGGAGTGTGTGTCTGTGGTTTAACACTCTATTCCCCGGGTATATACATCTCCCCAGACAGTGTGACACACCCTCAGTACCGGGGAGTGTGTGTCTGTGGAAAACACTCCATTCCCCGGGTATATACATCTCGCCAGACAGTGTGACACTCCCTCAGTACCGGGGAGTGTGTGTCTGTGGTTTAACACTGCAATCCCCGAGTATATACATCTCCCCAGACAGTGTGACACTCCCTCAGTACCGGGGAGTGTGTGTCTGTGGTTTAACACTCCATTCCCCGAGTATATACATCTCCCCAGACAGTGACACTCCCTCAGTACCGGGGAGTGCGTGTCTGTGGAAGACACTCCATTCCCCGAGTATATACATCTCCCCTCAGACAGTGACACTCCCTCAGTACCGGGGAGTGTGTGTCTGTGGTTAGACACTCCTTTCCCCAGGTACATACATCTCCGCAGACAGTGATACTCCCTCAGTACCGGGGAGTGTGTGTCTGTGGTTTAACACAGCATTCCCCGAGTATATACATCTCCCCAGACAGTGACACTCCCTCAGTGCCGGGGAGTGTGTGTCTGTGGTTTAACACTCCATTCCCCGAGTATATACATCTCCCCAGACAGTGTGACACTCCCTCAGTACCGGGGAGTGTCTGTCTGTGGTTTAACACTCCATTCCCCGAGTATATACATCTCCCCAGACAGTGACACTCGCTCAGTACCGGGGAGTGTGTGTCTGTGGTTTAACACTCCATTCCCCGGGTATATACATCTCCCCAGACAGTGATACTCCCTCAGTACCGGGGAGTGTGTGTCTGTGGTTTAACACTCCATTCCCCGAGTATATACATCTCCCCAGACAGTCATACTCCCTCAGTACCGGGGAGCGTGTGTCTGTGGTTTAACACTCCATTCCCCGAGTATATACATCTCCCCAGACAGTGACACTCCTTCAGTACCGGGGAGTGTGTGTCTGTGGTTTAACACTCCATTCCCCGAGTATATACATCTCCCCAGACAGTCATACTCCATCAGTACCGGGGAGCGTGTGTCTGTGGTTTAACACTCCATTCCCCGAGTATATACATCTCCCCAGACAGTGACACTCCTTCAGTACCGTGGAGTGTGTGTCTGTGGTTTAACTCTCCATTCCCCGAGTATATACATCTCCCCAGATAGTGACACTCCCTCAGTACCGAGGAGTCTGTGTCTGTGGTTTAACACTCCATTCCCCCGGTATATACATCTCCCCAGACAGAGATACTCCCTCACTACCGGGGAGTGTATGTCTGTGGTTTAAAACTCCATTCCCCGAGTATATACATCTCCCCAGACAGTGTGACACTCACTCAGTACCGGGGAGTGTGTGTCTATGGTTTAACACTGCAATCCCCGAGTATATACATCTCCCCAGACAGTGTGACACACCCTCAGTACCGGGGAGTGTGTGTCTGTGGAAGACACTCCATTCCCCGAGTATATACATCTCCCCAGAAAGTGTAACACTCCCTCAGTACCGGACAGTGTGTGTCTGTGGTTTAACACTCCATTCCCCGAGTACATACATCTCCCCAGACAGTGTAACACTCCCTCAGTACCGGAGAGTGTGTGTCTGTGGTTTAACACTCCATTCCCCGAGTATATACATCTCCCCAGACAGTGACACCCCCTCAGTACCGGGGAGTGTGTGTCTGTGGTTTAACACTCCATTCTCCGAGTATATACATCTCCCCAGTATGACACTCCCTCAGTACCGGGGAGTGTGTGTCTGTGGTTTAACACTCCATTCCCCGGGTATATACATCTCCCCAGACTGTGTGACACTCCCTCAGTACCGGGGAGTGTGTGTCTGTGGTTTAACACTCCATTCCCCGAGTATATACTTCTCCCCAGACAGTGACACTCCCTCAGTACCGGGGAGTGTGTGTCTGTGGTTTAACACTCCATTCCCCGGGTATATACATCTCCCCAGACAGTGTGACACTCCCTCAGTACCGGGGAGTGTGTGTCTGTGGTTTAACACTCCATTCCCCGAGTATATACATCTCCCCAGACAGTGACACTCCCACAGTACCGGGGAGTGTGTGTCTGTGGTTTAACACTCCATTCCCCGGGTATATACATCTCCCCAGACAGTGACACTCCCTCAGTACCGGGGAGTGTGTGTCTGTGGTTTAACACTCCATTCACCAAGTATATACATCTCCCCAGACAGTGACACTCCCTCAGTACCGGGGAGTGTGTGTCTGTGGTTTAACACTCTATTCCCCGGGTATATACATCTCCCCAGACAGTGTGACACACACTCAGTACCGGGGAGTGTGTTTCTGTGGAAAACACTCCATTCCCCGGGTATATACATCTCCCCAGACAGTGTGACACTCCCTCAGTACTGGAGAGTGTGTGTCTGTGGTTTAACACTCCATTCCCCGAGTATATACATCTCCCCAGACAGTGACACTCCTTCAGTACCGGGGAGTGTGTGTCTGTGGTTTAACTCTCCATTCCCCGAGTATATACATCTCCCCAGATAGTGACACTCCCTCAGTACCGAGGAGTCTGTGTCTGTGGTTTAACACTCCATTCCCCCGGTATATACATCTCCCCAGACAGAGATACTCCCTCACTACCGGGGAGTGTATGTCTGTGGTTTAAAACTCCATTCCCCGAGTATATACATCTCCCCAGACAGTGTGACACTCACTCAGTACCGGGGAGTGTGTGTCTATGGTTTAACACTGCAATCCCCGAGTATATACATCTCCCCAGACAGTGTGACACACCCTCAGTACCGGGGAGTGTGTGTCTGTGGAAGACACTCCATTCCCCGAGTATATACATCTCCCCAGAAAGTGTAACACTCCCTCAGTACCGGACAGTGTGTGTCTGTGGTTTAACACTCCATTCCCCGAGTACATACATCTCCCCAGACAGTGTAACACTCCCTCAGTACCGGAGAGTGTGTGTCTGTGGTTTAACACTCCATTCCCCGAGTATATACATCTCCCCAGACAGTGACACCCCCTCAGTACCGGGGAGTGTGTGTCTGTGGTTTAACACTCCATTCTCCGAGTATATACATCTCCCCAGTATGACACTCCCTCAGTACCGGGGAGTGTGTGTCTGTGGTTTAACACTCCATTCCCCGGGTATATACATCTCCCCAGACTGTGTGACACTCCCTCAGTACCGGGGAGTGTGTGTCTGTGGTTTAACACTCCATTCCCCGAGTATATACTTCTCCCCAGACAGTGACACTCCCTCAGTACCGGGGAGTGTGTGTCTGTGGTTTAACACTCCATTCCCCGGGTATATACATCTCCCCAGACAGTGTGACACTCCCTCAGTACCGGGGAGTGTGTGTCTGTGGTTTAACACTCCATTCCCCGAGTATATACATCTCCCCAGACAGTGACACTCCCACAGTACCGGGGAGTGTGTGTCTGTGGTTTAACACTCCATTCCCCGGGTATATACATCTCCCCAGACAGTGACACTCCCTCAGTACCGGGGAGTGTGTGTCTGTGGTTTAACACTCCATTCACCAAGTATATACATCTCCCCAGACAGTGACACTCCCTCAGTACCGGGGAGTGTGTGTCTGTGGTTTAACACTCTATTCCCCGGGTATATACATCTCCCCAGACAGTGTGACACACACTCAGTACCGGGGAGTGTGTTTCTGTGGAAAACACTCCATTCCCCGGGTATATACATCTCCCCAGACAGTGTGACACTCCCTCAGTACTGGAGAGTGTGTGTCTGTGGTTTAACACTCCATTCCCCGAGTATATACATCTCCCCAGACAGTGATACCCCCTCAGTACCGGGGAGTGTGTTTCTGTGGAAAACACTCGATTCCCCGAGTATATACATCTCCCCAGACAGTGTGAGACTCCCACATTGACGAGGAGTGTGTGCCTGTGGTTTAACACTCCATTCCCCGAGTATATACATCTCCCCAGACAGTGATACTCCCTCAGTGACGAGGAGTGTGTGTCTGTGGTTTAACACTCCATTCCCCGAGTATATACATCTCCCCAGACAGTGACACTCCCTCAGTACCGGGGAGTGTGTGTCTGTTGTTTAACACTCCATTCCCTGAGCATATACATCTCCGTAGACAGTGTGACACACCCTCAGTACCGGGGAGTGTGTGTCTGTGGAAAACACTCCATTCCCCGGGTATATACATCTCCCCAGACAGTGACACTCCCTCAGTACCGGGGAGTGTGTGTCTGTGGTTTAACACTCCATTCCCCGAGTACATACATCTCCCCAGACAGTGACACTCCCTCAGTACCGGGGAGTGTGTGTCTGTGGTTTAACACTCCATTCCCCGAGTATATACATCTCCCCAGACAGTGACACTCCTTCAGTACCGGGGAGTGTGTGTCTGTGGTTTAACACTCCATTCCCCGAGTATATACATCTCCCCAGACAGTCATACTCCCTCAGTACCGGGGAGCGTGTGTCTGTGGTTTAACACTCCATTCCCCGAGTATATACATCTCCCCAGACAGTGACACTCCTTCAGTACCGGGGAGTGTGTGTCTGTGGTTTAACTCTCCATTCCCCGAGTATATACATCTCCCCAGATAGTGACACTCCCTCAGTACCGAGGAGTCTGTGTCTGTGGTTTAACACTCCATTCCCCCGGTATATACATCTCCCCAGACAGAGATACTCCCTCACTACCGGGGAGTGTATGTCTGTGGTTTAAAACTCCATTCCCCGAGTATATACATCTCCCCAGACAGTGTGACACTCACTCAGTACCGGGGAGTGTGTGTCTATGGTTTAACACTGCAATCCCCGAGTATATACATCTCCCCAGACAGTGTGACACACCCTCAGTACCGGGGAGTGTGTGTCTGTGGAAGACACTCCATTCCCCGAGTATATACATCTCCCCAGAAAGTGTAACACTCCCTCAGTACCGGACAGTGTGTGTCTGTGGTTTAACACTCCATTCCCCGAGTACATACATCTCCCCAGACAGTGTAACACTCCCTCAGTACCGGAGAGTGTGTGTCTGTGGTTTAACACTCCATTCCCCGAGTATATACATCTCCCCAGACAGTGACACCCCCTCAGTACCGGGGAGTGTGTGTCTGTGGTTTAACACTCCATTCTCCGAGTATATACATCTCCCCAGTATGACACTCCCTCAGTACCGGGGAGTGTGTGTCTGTGGTTTAACACTCCATTCCCCGGGTATATACATCTCCCCAGACAGTGTGACACTCCCTCAGTACCGGGGAGTGTGTGTCTGTGGTTTAACACTCCATTCCCCGAGTATATACTTCTCCCCAGACAGTGACACTCCCTCAGTACCGGGGAGTGTGTGTCTGTGGTTTAACACTCCATTCCCCGGGTATATACATCTCCCCAGACAGTGTGACACTCCCTCAGTACCGGGGAGTGTGTGTCTGTGGTTTAACACTCCATTCCCCGAGTATATACATCTCCCCAGACAGTGACACTCCCACAGTACCGGGGAGTGTGTGTCTGTGGTTTAACACTCCATTCCCCGGGTATATACATCTCCCCAGACAGTGACACTCCCTCAGTACCGGGGAGTGTGTGTCTGTGGTTTAACACTCCATTCACCAAGTATATACATCTCCCCAGACAGTGACACTCCCTCAGTACCGGGGAGTGTGTGTCTGTGGTTTAACACTCTATTCCCCGGGTATATACATCTCCCCAGACAGTGTGACACACACTCAGTACCGGGGAGTGTGTTTCTGTGGAAAACACTCCATTCCCCGGGTATATACATCTCCCCAGACAGTGTGACACTCCCTCAGTACTGGAGAGTGTGTGTCTGTGGTTTAACACTCCATTCCCCGAGTATATACATCTCCCCAGACAGTGATACCCCCTCAGTACCGGGGAGTGTGTTTCTGTGGAAAACACTCGATTCCCCGAGTATATACATCTCCCCAGACAGTGTGAGACTCCCACATTGACGAGGAGTGTGTGCCTGTGGTTTAACACTCCATTCCCCGAGTATATACATCTCCCCAGACAGTGATACTCCCTCAGTGACGAGGAGTGTGTGTCTGTGGTTTAACACTCCATTCCCCGAGTATATACATCTCCCCAGACAGTGACACTCCCTCAGTACCGGGGAGTGTGTGTCTGTTGTTTAACACTCCATTCCCTGAGCATATACATCTCCGTAGACAGTGTGACACACCCTCAGTACCGGGGAGTGTGTGTCTGTGGAAAACACTCCATTCCCCGGGTATATACATCTCCCCAGACAGTGACACTCCCTCAGTACCGGGGAGTGTGTGTCTGTGGTTTAACACTCCATTCCCCGAGTACATACATCTCCCCAGACAGTGACACTCCCTCAGTACCGGGGAGTGTGTGTCTGTGGTTTAACACTCCATTCCCCGGGTATATACATCTCCCCAGACAGTGTGACACTCCCTCAGTACCGGAGAGTGTGTGTCTGTGGTTTAACACTCCATTCCCCGAGTATATACATCTCCCCAGACAGTGACACCCCCTCATTACCGGGGAGTGTGTTTCTGTGGAAAACACTCCATTCCCCGAGTATATACATCTCCCCAGACAGTGTGACACTCCCACAGTGACGAGGAGTGTGTGTCTGTGGTTTAACTCTCCATTCCCCGGGTATATTCATCCCCACAGACAGTGTGACACTCCCTCAGTACCTGGGAGTGTGTGTCTGCGCTTTAACACTCCATTCCCTGAGCATATACATCTCCGTAGACAGTGTGACACACCCTCAGTACCGGGGAGTGTGTGTCTGTGGTTTAGCACAACCATTCCCCGGGTATATACATCTCCCCAGACAGTGATACTCACTCAGTACCGGGGAGTGTGTGTCTATGGTTTAACACTGCAATCCCCGAGTATATACATCTCCCCAGACAGTCATACACCCTCAGTACCGGGGAGTGTGTGTCTGTGGAAGACACTCCATTCCCCGAGTATATACATCTCCCCAGACAGTGTAACACTCCCTCAGTACCGGACAGTGTGTGTCTGTGGTTTAACACTCCATTCCCCGAGTACATACATCTCCCCAGACAGTGTAACACTCCCTCAGTACCGGGGAGTGTGTGTCTGTGGTTTAACACTCCATTCTCCGAGTATATACATCTCCCCAGTATTACACTCCCTCAGTACCGGGGAGTGTGTGTCTGTGGTTTAACACTCCATTCCCCGAGTATATACTTCTCCCCAGACAGTGACACTCCCTCAGTACCGGGGAGTGTGTGTCTGTGGTTTAACACTCCATTCCCCGGGTATACACATCTCCCCAGACAGTGTGACACTCCCTCAGCACCGGGGAGTGTGTGTCTGTGGTTTAACACTCCATTCACCAAGTATATACATCTCCCCAGACAGTGACACTCCCTCAGTACCGGGGAGTGTGTGTCTGTGGTTTAACACTCTATTCCCCGGGTATATACATCTCCCCAGACAGTGTGACACACCCTCAGTACCGGGGAGTGTGTGTCTGTGGAAAACACTCCATTCCCCGGGTATATACATCTCCCCAGACAGTGTGACACTCCCTCAGTACTGGAGAGTGTGTGTCTGTGGTTTAACACTCCATTCCCCGAGTATATACATCTCCCCAGACAGTGACACCCCCTCAGTACCGGGGAGTGTGTTTCTGTGGAAAACACTCGATTCCCTGAGTATATACATCTCCCCAGACAGTGTGACACTCCCACATTGACGAGGAGTGTGTGCCTGTGGTTTAACACTCCATTCCCCGAGTATATACATCTCCCCAGACAGTGATACTCCCTCAGTGACGAGGAGTGTGTGTCTGTGGTTTAACACTCCATTCCCCGAGTATATACATCTCCCCAGACAGTGACACTCCCTCAGTACCGGGGAGTGTGTGTCTGTTGTTTAACACTCCATTCCCTGAGCATATACATCTCCGTAGACAGTGTGACACACCCTCAGTACCGGGGAGTGTGTGTCTGTGGAAAACACTCCATTCCCCGAGTATATACATCTCCCCAGACAGTGTGACACTCCCACAGTGACGAGGAGTGTGTGTCTGTGGTTTAACACTCCATTCCCCGGGTATATACATCCCCACAGACAGTGTGACACTCCCTCAGTACCGGGGAGTGTGTGTCTGCGCTTTAACAGTCCATTCCCCGGGTATATACATCTCCCCAGACAGAGACAGTCCCTCAGTACCGGGGAGTGTGTGCCTGTGGTTTAACACTCCATTCCCCGAGTATATACATCTCCCCAGACAGTGATACTCCCTCAGTGACGAGGAGTGTGTGTCTGTGGTTTAACACTCCATTCCCCGAGTATATACATCTCCCCAGACAGTGACACTCCCTCAGTACCGGGGAGTGTGTGTCTGTGGTTTAACACTCCATTCCCTGAGCATATACATCTCCGTAGACAGTGTGACACTCCCTCAGTACCGGGGAGTGTGTGTCTGCGCATTAACACTCCATTCCCCGAATATATACATCTCCCCAGACAGTGACACTCCCTCAGTACCGGGGTGTGTGTGTCTGTGGTTTAACACTCCATTCCCCGAGTATATACATCTCCCCAGACAGTGTGACACTCCCTCAATACCGGGGAGTGTGTGTCTGTGGTTTAACACTCCATTCCCCGGGTCTATACATCTCCGCAGACAGTGACACCCCCTCAGTACCGGGGAGTGTGCTTCTGTGGAGAACACTCCATTCCCCGAGTATATACATCTCCCCAGACAGTGACACTCCATCAATACCGGGGAGTGTGTGTCAGTGGTTTAACACTATATTCCCCGAGTATATACATCTCCCCAGACAGTGTGACACTCCCTCAGTACCGGGGAGTGTGTGTCTGCGCTTTAACACTCCATTCCCCGAATATATACATCTCCCCAGACAGTGACACTCCCTCAGTAGCGGGGTGTGTGTGTCTGTGGTTTAACACTCCATTCCCCGAGAATATACATCTCCCCAGACAGTGTGACACCCCCTCAATACCGGGGAGTGTGTGTCTGTGGTTTAACACTCCATTCCCCGGGTATATACATCTCCCCAGACAGTGACACCCCCTCAGTACCGGGGAGTGTGTTTCTGTGGAAAACACTCCATTCCCCGAGTATGTACATCTCCCCAGACAGTGTGACACTCCTTCAGTACCGGGGAGTGTGTGTCTGTGGTGTAACACTCCATTCCCCGAGTATATACATCTCCCCAGACAGTGACACTCGCTCAGTACCGGGGAGTGTGTGTCTGTGGTTTAACACTTCATTCCCCGAGTATATACATCTCCCCAGACAGTAACACTCCCTCAGTACCGGGGAGTGTGTGTCTGTGGTTTAACACTCCATTCCCCGAGTATGTACATCTCCCCAGACAGTGATACTCCCTCAATACCGGGGAGTGTGTGTCTGTGGTTTAACACTCCATTCCGCGAGTATGTACATCTCCCCAGACAGTAACACTCCCTCAGTACCGGGGAGTGTGTGTCTGTGGTTTAACACTCCATTCCCCGGGTACATACATCTCCCCAGACAGTGATACTCCCTCAGTACCGGGGAGTGTGTGTCTGTGGTTTAACACTCCATTCCCCGAGTATATACATCATCCCCAGACAGTGTGACACTCACTCAGTACCGGGGACTGTGTTTCTGTGGTTTAACACTCCATTCCCCGAGTATATACATCTCCTCAGACAGTGTGACACTCCCTCAGTACCGGGGAGTATGTGTCTGTGGTTTAACACTCCATTCCCCGGGTATATACATCTCCCCAGACAGTGTGACACACCCTCAGTACCGGGGAGTGTGTGTCTGTGGTTTAACTCTCCATTCCCCGAGTATATACATCTCCCCAGACAGAGACAGTCCCTCAGTACCGGGGAGAGTGTGTCTGTGGTTTAACACTCCATTCCCTGAGCATATACATCTCCGTAGACAGTGTGACACACGCTCAGTACCGGGGAGTGTGTGTCTGTGGGTTAACACTCCATTCCCCGGGTATATACATCTCCCCAGACAGTGATACTCCCTCAGTACCGGGTAGTGTGTGTCTGTGGTTTAACACTCCATTCCCCGAGTATATACATCTCCCCAGACAGTCATTCTCCCTCAGTACCGGGGAGTGTGTGTCTGTGGTTTAACACTCCATTCCCCGAGTATATACATCTCCCCAGACAGTGACACTCCTTCAGTACCGGGGAGTGTGTGTCTGTGGTTTAACACTCCATTCCCCGAGTATATACTTCTCCCCAGACAGTGACACTCCCTCAGTACCGGGGAGTGTGTGTCTGTGGTTTAACTCTCCATTCCCCGAGTATATACATCTCCCCAGACAGAGACAGTCCCTCAGTACCGGGGAGAGTGTGTCTGTGGTTTAACACTCCATTCCCTGAGCATATACATCTCCGTAGACAGTGTGACACACGCTCAGTACCGGGGAGTGTGTGTCTGTGGGTTAACACTCCATTCCCCGGGTATATACATCTCCCCAGACAGTGATACTCCCTCAGTACCGGGTAGTGTGTGTCTGTGGTTTAACACTCCATTCTCCGAGTATATACATCTCCCCAGTATGACACTCCCTCAGTACCGGGAGTGTGTGTCTGTGGTTTAACACTCCATTCCCCGGGTATATACATCTCCCCAGACAGTGTGACACTCCCTCAGTACCGGGGAGTGTGTGTCTGTGGTTTAACACTCCATTCCCCGAGTATATACTTCTCCCCAGACAGTGACACTCCCTCAGTACCGGGGAGTGTGTGTCTGTGGTTTAACACTCCATTCCCCGGGTATATACATCTCCCCAGACAGTGTGACACTCCCTCAGTACCGGGGAGTGTGTGTCTGTGGTTTAACACTCCATTCCCCGAGTATATACATCTCCCCAGACAGTGACACTCCCTCAGTACCGGGGAGTGTGTGTCTGTGGTTTAACACTCCATTCACCAAGTATATACATCTCCCCAGACAGTGACACTCCCTCAGTACCGGGGAGTGTGTGTCTGTGGTTTAACACTCTATTCCCCGGGTATATACATCTCCCCAGACAGTGTGACACACCCTCAGTACCGGGGAGTGTGTGTCTGTGGAAAACACTCCATTCCCCGCGTATATACATCTCCCCAGACAGTGTGACACTCCCTCAGTACTGGAGAGTGTGTGTCTGTGGTTTAACACTCCATTCCCCGAGTATATACATCTCCCCAGACAGTGACACCCCCTCAGTACCGGGGAGTGTGTTTCTGTGGAAAACACTCGATTCCCTGAGTATATACATCTCCCCAGACAGTGTGACACTCCCACATTGACGAGGAGTGTGTGCCTGTGGTTTAACACTCCATTCCCCGAGTATATACATCTCCCCAGACAGTGATACTCCCTCAGTGACGAGGAGTGTGTGTCTGTGGTTTAACACTCCATTCCCCGAGTATATACATCTCCCCAGACAGTGACACTCCCTCAGTACCGGGGAGTGTGTGTCTGTTGTTTAACACTCCATTCCCTGAGCATATACATCTCCGTAGACAGTGTGACACACCCTCAGTACCGGGGAGTGTGTGTCTGTGGAAAACACTCCATTCCCCGGGTATATACATCTCCCCAGACAGTGACACTCCCTCAGTACCGGGGAGTGTGTGTCTGTGGTTTAACACTCTATTCCCCGAGTATATACATCTCCCCAGACAGTGACACTCCCTCAGTACCGGGGAGTGTGTGTCTGTGGTTTAACACTCCATTCCCCGGGTATATACATCTCCCCAGACAGTGTGACACTCCCTCAGTACCGGAGAGTGTGTGTCTGTGGTTTAACACTCCATTCCCCGAGTATATACATCTCCCCAGACAGTGACACCCCCTCATTACCGGGGAGTGTGTTTCTGTGGAAAACACTCCATTCCCCGAGTATATACATCTCCCCAGACAGTGTGACACTCCCACAGAGACGAGGAGTGTGTGTCTGTGGTTTAACACTCCATTCCCCGGGTATATACATCCCCACAGACAGTGTGACACTCCCTCAGTACCGGGGAGTGTGTGTCTGCGCTTTAACAGTCCATTCCCCGGGTATATACATCTCCCCAGACAGAGACAGTCCCTCAGTACCGGGGAGTGTGTGTCTGCGCTTTAACACTCCATTCCCCGAGTATATACATCTCCCCAGACAGTGATACTCCCTCAGTGACGAGGAGTGTGTGTCTGTGGTTTAACACTCCATTCCCCGAGTATATACATCTCCCCAGACAGTGACATTCCCTCAGTACCGGGGAGTGTGTGTCTGTGGTATAACACTCCATTCCCTGAGCATATACATCTCCGTAGACAGTGTGACACACCCTCAGTACCGGGGAGTGTGTGTCTGTGGTTTAACACTCCATTCCCCGAGTATATACATCTCCCCAGACAGTGACACTCCCTCAGTACCGGGGAGTGTGTGTCTGTGGTTTAACACTCCATTCCCTGAGCATATACATCTCCGTAGACAGTGTGACACACCCTCAGTACCGGGGAGTGTGTGTCTGTGGTTTAACACTCCATTCCCTGAGCATATACATCTCCGTAGACAGTGTGACACACCCTCAGCACCTGGGTGTGTGTGTCTGTGGAAAACACTCCATTCCCCGGGTATATACATCTCCCCAGTTAGGGTGTCACTCCCTCAATACCGGAGAGTGTGTGTCTGTGGTTTAACTCTCCATTCCCTGGGTATATACATCTCCCCAGACAGTGACACTCCCTCAGTACCGGGGTGTGTGTGTCTGTGGTTTAACACTCCATTCCCCGAGTATATACATCTCCCCAGACAGTGTGACACTCCCTCAGTACCGGGGAGTGTGTGTCTGCGCTTTAACACTCCATTCCCCGAATATATACATCTCCCCAGACAGTGACACTCCCTCAGTACCGGGGTGTGTGTGTCTGTGGTTTTACACTCCATTCCCCGAAAATATACATCTCCCCAGACAGTGACACTCCCTCAGTACCGGGGTGTGTGTGTCTGTGGTTTAACACACCATTCCCCGAGAATATACATCTCCCCAGACAGTGTGACACCCCCTCAATACCGGGGAGTGTGTGTCTGTGGTTTAACACTCCATTCCCCGGGTATATACATCTCCCCAGACAGTGACACCCCCTCAGTACCGGGGAGTGTGTTTCTGTGGAAAACACTCCATTCCCCGAGTATGTACATCTCCCCAGACAGTGTGACACTCCTTCAGTACCGGGGAGTGTGTGTCTGTGGTTTAACACTCCATTCCCCGAGTATATACATCTCCCCAGACAGTGACACTCGCTCAGTACCGGGGAGTGTGTGTCTGTGGTTTAACACTCCATTCCCCGAGTATATACATCTCCCCAGACAGTGTGACACACCCTCAGTACCGGGGAGTGTGTGTCTGTGGTTTAACACTCCATTCCCCGAGTATGTACATCTCCCCAGACAGTGATACTCCCTCAATACCGGGGAGTGTGTGTCTGTGGTTTAACACTCCATTCCGCGAGTATGTACATCTCCCCAGACAGTAACACTCCCTCAGTACCGGGGAGTGTGTGTCTGTGGTTTAACACTCCATTCCCCGAGTATATACATCTCCCCAGACAGTGTGACACTCCCTCAGTACCGGGGAGTATGTGTCTGTGGTTTAACACTCCATTCCCCGGGTATATACATCTCCCCAGACAGTGTGACACACCCTCAGTACCGGGGAGTGTGTGTCTGTGGTTTAACACTCCATTCCCCGAGTATATACATCTCCCCAGACAGTGACAGTCCCTCAGTACCGGGGAGTGTTTGTCTGTGGTTTAACACTCCATTCCCCGAGTATATACATCTCCCCAGACGGAGACACTCCCTCAGTGACGAGGAGAGTGTGTCTGTGGTTTAACACTCCATTCCCCGAGTATATACATCTCCCCAGACAGTGACACTCCCTCAGTACCAGGGAGTGTGTGTCTGTGGGTTAACACTCCATTCCCCGAGTATATACATCTCCCCAGACAGTGACACTCCCTCAGTACCTGGGAGTGTGTGTCTGTGGTTTAACACTCCATTCCCCGAGTATATACATCTCCCCAGACAGTGACACTCCCTCAGTACCGGGGTGTGTGTGTCTGTGGTTTAACACTCCATTCCCCGAGAATATACATCTCCCCAGACAGTGTGACACCCCCTCAATGCCGGGGAGTGTGTGTCTGTGGTTTAACACTCAATTCCCCGGGTATATACATCTCCCCAGACAGTGACACCCCCTCAGTACCGGGGAGTGTGTTTCTGTGGAAAACACTCCATTCCCCGAGTATGTACATCTCCCCAGACAGTGTGACACTCCTTCAGTACCGGGGAGTGTGTGTCTGTGGTTTAACACTCCATTCCCCGAGTATATACATCTCCCCAGACAGTGACACTCGCTCAGTACCGGGGAGTGTGTGTCTGTGGTTTAACACTCCATTCCCCGAGTATATACATCTCCCCAGACAGTGACACTCCCTCAGTACTGGGGAGTGTGTGTCTGTGGTTTAACACTCCATTCCCCGAGTATGTACATCTCCCCAGACAGTGATACTCCCTCAATACCGGGGAGTGTGTGTCTGTGGTTTAACACTCCATTCCGCGAGTATGTACATCTCCCCAGACAGTAACACTCCCTCAGTACCGGGGAGTGTGTGTCTGTGGTTTAACACTCCATTCCCCGGGTACATACATCTCCCCAGACAGTGTGACACTCCCTCAGTACCGGGGTGTGTGTGTCTGTGGTTTAACACTCCATTCCCCGAGTATGTACATCTCCCCAGACAGTGACACTCCCTCAGTACCGGGGAGTGTGTGTCTGTGGTTTAACACTCCATTCCCCGAGTATATACATCTCCCCAGACAGTGTGACACTCCCTCAGTACCGGGGAGTGTGTGTCTGTGGTTTAACACTGCATTCCCCGGGTATATACATCTCCCCAGACAGTGTGACACACCCTCAGTACCGGGGAGTGTGTGTCTGTGGTTTAACACTCCATTCCCCGAGTATATACATCTCCCCAGACAGTGACAGTCCCTCAGTACCGGGGAGTGTGTGTCTGTGGTTTAACACTCCATTCCCCGAGTATATACATCTCCCCAGACAGTGACAGTCCCTCAGTACCGGGGAGTGTGTGTCTGTGGTTTAACACTCCATTCCCCGAGTATATACATCTCCCCAGACGGAGACACTCCCTCAGTGACGAGGAGAGTGTGTCTGTGGTTTAACACTCCATTCCCCGAGTATATACATCTCCCCAGACAGTGACACTCCCTCAGTACCGGGGAGTGTGTGTCTGTGGTTTAACACTCCATTCCCCGGGTATATACATCTCCCCAGACAGTGTGACACTCCCTCAGTACCGGGGAGTGTGTTTCTGTGGTTTAACACTCCATTCCCCGACTATATACATCTCCCCAGACGGAGACACTCACTCAGTACCGGGGAGTGTGTGTCTGTGGTTTAACACTCCATTCCCCGGGTATATACATCTCCCCAGACAGTAACACTCCCTCAGTACCGGGGAGTGTGTGTCTGTGGTTTAACACTCCATTCCCCGGGTATATACATCTCCCCAGACAGAGACACCCCCTCAGTACCGGGGAGTGTGTGTCTGTGGTTTAACACTCCATTCCCCGAGTATATACATCTCCCCAGACAGTGACACCCCCTCAGTACCGGGGAGTGTGTGTCTGTGGTTTAACACTCCATTCCCCGAGTATATACATCTCCCCAGACAGTGATACTCCCTCAGTACCGGGGAGTGTGTGTCTGTGCTTTAACACTCCATTCCCCGAATATATACATCTGCCCAGACAGTATGACACTCCCTCAGTACCGGGGTGTGTGTGTCTGCGCTTTAACACTCCATTCCCCGAGTATATACATCTCCCCAGAGAGTGACACTCCCTCAATAACGGGGAGTGTGTGTCTGTGGTTTAACACTCCATTCCCCGGGTATATACATCTCCCCAGACAGTGACACTCCCTCAGTACCGGGGAGTGTGTGTCTGTGGTTTAACACTCCATTCCCCGGGTATATACATCTCCCCAGACAGTGTGACACTCCCTCAGTACCGGGGAGTGTGTTTCTGTGGTTTAACACTCCATTCCCCGAGTATATACATCTCCCCAGACGGAGACACTCACTCAGTACCGGGGAGTGTGTGTCTGTGGTTTAACACTCCATTCCCCGGGTATATACATCTCCCCAGACAGTAACACTCCCTCAGTACCGGGGAGTGTGTGTCTGTGGTTTAACACTCCATTCCCCGGGTATATACATCTCCCCAGACAGAGACACCCCCTCAGTACCAGGGAGTGTGTGTCTGTGGTTTAACACTCCATTCCCCGAGTATATACATCTCCCCAGACAGTGACACCCCCTCAGTACCGGGGAGTGTGTGTCTGTGGTTTAACACTACATTCCCCGAGTATATACATCTCCCCAGACAGTGATACTCCCTCAGTACCGGGGAGTGTGTGTCTGTGGTTTAACACTCCATTCCCCGAATATATACATCTGCCCAGACAGTATGACACTCCCTCAGTACCGGGGTGTGTGTGTCTGCGCTTTAACACTCCATTCCCCGAGTATATACATCTCCCCAGAGAGTGACACTCCCTCAATAACGGGGAGTGTGTGTCTGTGGTTTAACACTCCATTCCCCGGGTATATACATCTCCCCAGACAGTGTAACACTCCCTCAGTACCGGGGAGTGTGTGTCTGTGGTTTAACACTCCATTCCCCGAGTATATACATCTCCCCAGACAGTGACACTCCCTCAGAACCGGGGAGTGTGTGTCTGTGGTTTAACACTCCATTCCCCGGGTATATACATCTCCCCAGACAGTGTAACACTCCCTCAGTAACGGGGAGTGTGTGTCTGTGGTTTAACACTCCATTCCCCGAGTATATACATCTCCCCAGACAGTTTAACACTCCCTCAGTAACGGGGAGTGTGTGTCTGTGGTTTAACACTCCATTCCCCGAGAATATACATCTCCCCAGACAGTGTTACACCCCCTCAATACCGGGGAGTGTGTGTCTGTGGTTTAACACTCTATTCCCCGGGTATATACATCTCCCCAGACAGTGTGACACTCCCTAAGTACTGGAGAGTGTGTGTCAGTGGTTTAACACTCCATTCACCGAGTATATACATCTCCCCAGACAGTGACACCCCCTCAGTACCGGGGAGTGTGTGTCTGTGGTTAAACACTCGATTCCCCGGGTATATACATCTCCCCAGACAGTGTGACACTCCCACATTGACGAGGAGTGTGTGCCTGTGGTTTAACACTCCATTCCCCGAGTATATACATCTCCCCGGACAGTGATACTCCCTCAGTGACGAGGAGTGTGTGTCTGTGGTTTAACACTCCATTCCCCGAGTATATACATCTCCCCAGACAGTGACAATCCCTCAGTACCGGGGAGTGTGTGTCTGTTGTTTAACACTCCATTCCCTGAGCATATACATCTCCGTAGACAGTGTGACACACCCTCAGTACCGGGGCGTGTGTGTCTGTGGAAAACACTCCATTCCCCGGGTATATACATCTCCCCAGACAGTGACACTCCCTCAGTACCGGGGAGTGTGTGTCTGTGGTTTAACACTCCATTCCCCGAGTATATACATCTCCCCAGACAGTGACACTCCCTCAGTACCGGGGAGTGTGTGTCTGTGGTTTAACACTCCATTCCCCGGGTATATACATCTCCCCAGACAGTGTGACACTCCCTCAGTACCGGAGAGTGTGTGTCTGTGGTTTAACACTCCATTCCCCGAGTATATACATCTCCCCAGACAGTGACACCCCCTCATTACCGGGGAGTGTGTTTCTGTGGAAAACACTCCATTCCCCGAGTATATACATCTCCCCAGACAGTGTGACACTCCCACAGTGACGAGGAGTGTGTGTCTGTGGTTTAACACTCCATTCCCCGGGTATATACATCCCCACAGACAGTGTGACACTCCCTCAGTACCGGGGAGTGTGTGTCTGCGCTTTAACAGTCCATTCCCCGGGTATATACATCTCCCCAGACAGAGACAGTCCCTCAGTACCGGGGAGTGTGTGCCTGTGGTTTAACACTCCATTCCCCGAGTATATACATCTCCCCAGACAGTGATACTCCCTCAGTGACGAGGAGTGTGTGTCTGTGGTTTAACACTCCATTCCCCGAGTATATACATCTCCCCAGACAGTGACATTCCCTCAGTACCGGGGAGTGTGTGTCTGTTGTTTAACACTCCATTCCCTGAGCATATACATCTCCGTAGACAGTGTGACACACCCTCAGTACCGGGGAGTGTGTGTCTGTGGTTTAACACTCCATTCCCCGAGTATATACATCTCCCCAGACAGTGACACTCCCTCAGTACCGGGGAGTGTGTTTCTGTGGTTTAACACTCCATTCGCTGAGCATATACATCTCCGTAGACAGTGTGACACACCCTCAGTACCGGGGAGTGTGTGTCTGTGGTTTAACACTCCATTCCCTGAGCATATACATCTCCGTAGACAGTGTGACACACCCTCAGTACCTGGGTGTGTGTGTCTGTGGAAAACACTCCATTCCCCGGGTATATACATCTCCCCAGTCAGGGTGTCACTCCCTCAATACCGGAGAGTGTGTGTCTGTGGTTTAACTCTCCATTCCCTGGGTATATACATCTCCCCAGACAGTGACACTCCCTCAGTACCAGGGTGTGTGTGTCTGTGGTTTAACACTCCATTCCCCGAGTATATACATCTCCCCAGACAGTGTGACACTCCCTCAGTACCGGGGAGTGTGTGTCTGCGCTTTAACACTCCATTCCCCGAATATATAGATCTCCCCAGACAGTGACAGTCCCTCAGTACCGGGGAGTGTGTGTCTGTGGTTTAACACTCCATTCCCCGAGTATATACATCTCCCCAGACAGTGACAATCCCTCAGTACCGGGGAGTGTGTGTCTGTGGTTTAACACTCCATTCCCCGAGTATATACATCTCCCCAGACGGAGACACTCCCTCAGTGACGAGGAGAGTGTGTCTGTGGTTTAACACTCCATTCCCCGACTATATACATCTCCCCAGACAGTGACACTCCCTCAGTACCAGGGAGTGTGTGTCTGTGGTTTAACACTCCATTCCCCGAGTATATACATCTCCCCAGACAGTGACACTCCCTCAGTACCAGGGAGTGTGTGTCTGTGGTTTAACACTCCATTCCCCGAGTATATACATCTCCCCAGACAGTGTGACACTCCCTCAGTACCGGGGAGTGTGTTTCTGTGGTTTAACACTCCATTCCCCGAGTATATACATCTCCCCAGACGGAGACACTCACTCAGTACCGGGGAGTGTGTGTCTGTGGTTTAACACTCCATTCCCCGGGTATATACATCTCCCCAGACAGTAACACTCCCTCAGTACCGGGGAGTGTGTGTCTGTGGTTTAACACTCCATTCCCCGGGTATATACATCTCCCCAGACAGAGACACCCCCTCAGTACCGGGGAGTGTGTGTCTGTGGTTTAACACTCCATTCCCCGAGTATATACATCTCCCCAGACAGTGACACCCCCTCAGTACCGGGGAGTGTGTGTCTGTGGTTTAACACTCCATTCCCCGAGTATATACATCTCCCCAGACAGTGATACTCCCTCAGTACCGGGGAGTGTGTGTCTGTGCTTTAACACTCCATTCCCCGAATATATACATCTGCCCAGACAGTATGACACTCCCTCAGTACCGGGGTGTGTGTGTCTGCGCTTTAACACTCCATTCCCCGAGTATATACATCTCCCCAGAGAGTGACACTCCCTCAATAACGGGGAGTGTGTGTCTGTGGTTTAACACTCCATTCCCCGGGTATATACATCTCCCCAGACAGTGACACTCCCTCAGTACCGGGGAGTGTGTGTCTGTGGTTTAACACTCCATTCCCCGAGTATATACATCTCCCCAGACAGTGACACTCCCTCAGTACTGGGGAGTGTGTGTCTGTGGTTTAACACTCCATTCCCCGAGTATGTACATCTCCCCAGACAGTGATACTCCCTCAATACCGGGGAGTGTGTGTCTGTGGTTTAACACTCCATTCCGCGAGTATGTACATCTCCCCAGACAGTAACACTCCCTCAGTACCGGGGAGTGTGTGTCTGTGGTTTAACACTCCATTCCCCGGGTACATACATCTCCCCAGACAGTGTGACACTCCCTCAGTACCGGGGTGTGTGTGTCTGTGGTTTAACACTCCATTCCCCGAGTATATACATCTCCCCAGACAGTGTGACACTCCCTCAGTACCGGGGAGTGTGTGTCTGAGGTTTAACACTGCATTCCCCGGGTATATACATCTCCCCAGACAGTGTGACACACCCTCAGTACCGGGGAGTGTGTGTCTGTGGTTTAACACTCCATTCCCCGAGTATATACATCTCCCCAGACAGTGACAGTCCCTCAGTACCGGGGAGTGTGTGTCTGTGGTTTAACACTCCATTCCCCGAGTATATACATCTCCCCAGACAGTGACAGTCCCTCAGTACCGGGGAGTGTGTGTCTGTGGTTTAACACTCCATTCCCCGAGTATATACATCTCCCCAGACGGAGACACTCCCTCAGTGACGAGGAGAGTGTGTCTGTGGTTTAACACTCCATTCCCCGAGTATATACATCTCCCCAGACAGTGACACTCCCTCAGTACCGGGGAGTGTGTGTCTGTGGTTTAACACTCCATTCCCCGGGTATATACATCTCCCCAGACAGTGTGACACTCCCTCAGTACCGGGGAGTGTGTTTCTGTGGTTTAACACTCCATTCCCCGACTATATACATCTCCCCAGACGGAGACACTCACTCAGTACCGGGGAGTGTGTGTCTGTGGTTTAACACTCCATTCCCCGGGTATATACATCTCCCCAGACAGTAACACTCCCTCAGTACCGGGGAGTGTGTGTCTGTGGTTTAACACTCCATTCCCCGGGTATATACATCTCCCCAGACAGAGACACCCCCTCAGTACCGGGGAGTGTGTGTCTGTGGTTTAACACTCCATTCCCCGAGTATATACATCTCCCCAGACAGTGACACCCCCTCAGTACCGGGGAGTGTGTGTCTGTGGTTTAACACTCCATTCCCCGAGTATATACATCTCCCCAGACAGTGATACTCCCTCAGTACCGGGGAGTGTGTGTCTGTGCTTTAACACTCCATTCCCCGAATATATACATCTGCCCAGACAGTATGACACTCCCTCAGTACCGGGGTGTGTGTGTCTGCGCTTTAACACTCCATTCCCCGAGTATATACGTCTCCCCAGAGAGTGACACTCCCTCAATAACGGGGAGTGTGTGTCTGTGGTTTAACACTCCATTCCCCGGGTATATACATCTCCCCAGACAGTGACACTCCCTCAGTACCGGGGAGTGTGTGTCTGTGGTTTAACACTCCATTCCCCGGGTATATACATCTCCCCAGACAGTGTGACACTCCCTCAGTACCGGGGAGTGTGTTTCTGTGGTTTAACACTCCATTCCCCGAGTATATACATCTCCCCAGACGGAGACACTCACTCAGTACCGGGGAGTGTGTGTCTGTGGTTTAACACTCCATTCCCCGGGTATATACATCTCCCCAGACAGTAACACTCCCTCAGTACCGGGGAGTGTGTGTCTGTGGTTTAACACTCCATTCCCCGGGTATATACATCTCCCCAGACAGAGACACCCCCTCAGTACCAGGGAGTGTGTGTCTGTGGTTTAACACTCCATTCCCCGAGTATATACATCTCCCCAGACAGTGACACCCCCTCAGTATCGGGGAGTGTGTGTCTGTGGTTTAACACTCCATTCCCCGAGTATATACATCTCCCCAGACAGTGATACTCCCTCAGTACCGGGGAGTGTGTGTCTGTGGTTTAACACTCCATTCCCCGAATATATACATCTGCCCAGACAGTATGACACTCCCTCAGTACCGGGGTGTGTGTGTCTGCGCTTTAACACTCCATTCCCCGAGTATATACATCTCCCCAGAGAGTGACACTCCCTCAATAACGGGGAGTGTGTGTCTGTGGTTTAACACTCCATTCCCCGGGTATATACATCTCCCCAGACAGTGTAACACTCCCTCAGTACCGGGGAGTGTGTGTCTGTGGTTTAACACTCCATTCCCCGAGTATATACATCTCCCCAGACAGTGACACTCCCTCAGAACCGGGGAGTGTGTGTCTGTGGTTTAACACTCCATTCCCCGGGTATATACATCTCCCCAGACAGTGTAACACTCCCTCAGTAACGGGGAGTGTGTGTCTGTGGTTTAACACTCCATTCCCCGAGTATATACATCTCCCCAGACAGTTTAACACTCCCTCAGTAACGGGGAGTGTGTGTCTGTGGTTTAACACTCCATTCCCCGAGAATATACATCTCCCCAGACAGTGTTACACCCCCTCAATACCGGGGAGTGTGTGTCTGTGGTTTAACACTCTATTCCCCGGGTATATACATCTCCCCAGACAGTGTGACACTCCCTAAGTACTGGAGAGTGTGTGTCAGTGGTTTAACACTCCATTCCCCGAGTATATACATCTCCCCAGACAGTGACACCCCCTCAGTACCGGGGAGTGTGTGTCTGTGGTTAAACACTCGATTCCCCGGGTATATACATCTCCCCAGACAGTGTGACACTCCCACATTGACGAGGAGTGTGTGCCTGTGGTTTAACACTCCATTCCCCGAGTATATACATCTCCCCGGACAGTGATACTCCCTCAGTGACGAGGAGTGTGTGTCTGTGGTTTAACACTCCATTCCCCGAGTATATACATCTCCCCAGACAGTGACAATCCCTCAGTACCGGGGAGTGTGTGTCTGTTGTTTAACACTCCATTCCCTGAGCATATACATCTCCGTAGACAGTGTGACACACCCTCAGTACCGGGGAGTGTGTGTCTGTGGAAAACACTCCATTCCCCGGGTATATACATCTCCCCAGACAGTGACACTCCCTCAGTACCGGGGAGTGTGTGTCTGTGGTTTAACACTCCATTCCCCGAGTATATACATCTCCCCAGACAGTGACACTCCCTCAGTACCGGGGAGTGTGTGTCTGTGGTTTAACACTCCATTCCCCGGGTATATACATCTCCCCAGACAGTGTGACACTCCCTCAGTACCGGAGAGTGTGTGTCTGTGGTTTAACACTCCATTCCCCGAGTATATACATCTCCCCAGACAGTGACACCCCCTCATTACCGGGGAGTGTGTTTCTGTGGAAAACACTCCATTCCCCGAGTATATACATCTCCCCAGACAGTGTGACACTCCCACAGTGACGAGGAGTGTGTGTCTGTGGTTTAACACTCCATTCCCCGGGTATATACATCCCCACAGACAGTGTGACACTCCCTCAGTACCGGGGAGTGTGTGTCTGCGCTTTAACAGTCCATTCCCCGGGTATATACATCTCCCCAGACAGTGTGACACTCCCTCAGTACCGGGGAGTGTGTGCCTGTGGTTTAACACTCCATTCCCCGAGTATATACATCTCCCCAGACAGTGATACTCCCTCAGTGACGAGGAGTGTGTGTCTGTGGTTTAACACTCCATTCCCCGAGTATATACATCTCCCCAGACAGTGACATTCCCTCAGTACCGGGGAGTGTGTGTCTGTTGTTTAACACTCCATTCCCTGAGCATATACATCTCCGTAGACAGTGTGACACACCCTCAGTACCGGGGAGTGTGTGTCTGTGGTTTAACACTCCATTCCCCGAGTATATACATCTCCCCAGACAGTGACACTCCCTCAGTACCGGGGAGTGTGTTTCTGTGGTTTAACACTCCATTCGCTGAGCATATACATCTCCGTAGACAGTGTGACACACCCTCAGTACCGGGGAGAGTGTGTCTGTGGTTTAACACTCCATTCCCTGAGCATATACATCTCCGTAGACAGTGTGACACACCCTCAGTACCTGGGTGTGTGTGTCTGTGGAAAACACTCCATTCCCCGGGTATATACATCTCCCCAGTCAGGGTGTCACTCCCTCAATACCGGAGAGTGTGTGTCTGTGGTTTAACTCTCCATTCCCTGGGTATATACATCTCCCCAGACAGTGACACTCCCTCAGTACCGGGGTGTGTGTGTCTGTGGTTTAACACTCCATTCCCCGAGTATATACATCTCCCCAGACAGTGTGACACTCCCTCAGTACCGGGGAGTGTGTGTCTGCGCTTTAACACTCCATTCCCCGAATATATAGATCTCCCCAGACAGTGACAGTCCCTCAGTACCGGGGAGTGTGTGTCTGTGGTTTAACACTCCATTCCCCGAGTATATACATCTCCCCAGACAGTGACAGTCCCTCAGTACCGGGGAGTGTGTGTCTGTGGTTTAACACTCCATTCCCCGAGTATATACATCTCCCCAGACGGAGACACTCCCTCAGTGACGAGGAGAGTGTGTCTGTGGTTTAACACTCCATTCCCCGAGTATATACATCTCCCCAGACAGTGACACTCCCTCAGTACCAGGGAGTGTGTGTCTGTGGTTTAACACTCCATTCCCCGAGTATATACATCTCCCCAGACAGTGACACTCCCTCAGTACCAGGGAGTGTGTGTCTGTGGTTTAACACTCCATTCCCCGAGTATATACATCTCCCCAGACAGTGTGACACTCCCTCAGTACCGGGGAGTGTGTTTCTGTGGTTTAACACTCCATTCCCCGAGTATATACATCTCCCCAGACGGAGACACTCACTCAGTACCGGGGAGTGTGTGTCTGTGGTTTAACACTCCATTCCCCGGGTATATACATCTCCCCAGACAGTAACACTCCCTCAGTACCGGGGAGTGTGTGTCTGTGGTTTAACACTCCATTCCCCGAGTATATACATCTCCCCAGACAGAGACACCCCCTCAGTACCGGGGAGTGTGTGTCTGTGGTTTAACACTCCATTCCCCGAGTATATACATCTCCCCAGACAGTGACACCCCCTCAGTACCGGGGAGTGTGTGTCTGTGGTTTAACACTCCATTCCCCGAGTATATACATCTCCCCAGACAGTGATACTCCCTCAGTACCGGGGAGTGTGTGTCTGTGCTTTAACACTCCATTCCCCGAATATATACATCTGCCCAGACAGTATGACACTCCCTCAGTACCGGGGTGTGTGTGTCTGCGCTTTAACACTCCATTCCCCGAGTATATACATCTCCCCAGAGAGTGACACTCCCTCAATAACGGGGAGTGTGTGTCTGTGGTTTAACACTCCATTCCCCGGGTATATACATCTCCCCAGACAGTGACACTCCCTCAGTACCGGGGAGTGTGTGTCTGTGGTTTAACACTCCATTCCCCGGGTATATACATCTCCCCAGACAGTGTGACACTCCCTCAGTACCGGGGAGTGTGTTTCTGTGGTTTAACACTCCATTCCCCGAGTATATACATCTCCCCAGACGGAGACACTCACTCAGTACCGGGGAGTGTGTGTCTGTGGTTTAACACTCCATTCCCCGGGTATATACATCTCCCCAGACAGTAACACTCCCTCAGTACCAGGGAGTGTGTGTCTGTGGTTTAACACTCCATTCCCCGGGTATATACATCTCCCCAGACAGAGACACCCCCTCAGTACCAGGGAGTGTGTGTCTGTGGTTTAACACTCCATTCCCCGGGTATATACATCTCCCCAGACAGTGTGATACTCCCTCAGTACCGGAGAGTGTGTGTCTGTGGTTTAACACTCCATTCCCCGAGTATATACATCTCCCCAGACAGTGTAACACTCCCTCAGTACCGGAGAGTGCGTGTCTGTGGTTTAACACTCCATTCCCCGAGTATATACATCTCCCCAGACAGTGATACTCCCTCAGTACCGGGGAGTGTGTGTCTGTGGTTTAACACTCCATTCCCCGAATATATACATCTGCCCAGACAGTATGACACTCCCTCAGTACCGGGGTGTGTGTGTCTGCGCTTTAACACTCCATTCCCCGAGTATATACATCTCCCCAGAGAGTGACACTCCCTCAATAACGGGGAGTGTGTGTCTGTGGTTTAACACTCCATTCCCCGGGTATATACATCTCCCCAGACAGTGTAACACTCCCTCAGTACCGGGGAGTGTGTGTCTGTGGTTTAACACTCCATTCCCCGGGTATATACATCTCCCCAGACAGTGTGACACTCCCTCAGTACCGGAGAGTGTGTGTCTGTGGTTTAACACTCCATTCCCCGAGTATATACATCTCCCCAGACAGTGACACCCCCTCATTACCGGGGAGTGTGTTTCTGTGGAAAACACTCCATTCCCCGAGTATATACATCTCCCCAGACAGTGTGACACTCCCACAGTGACGAGGAGTGTGTGTCTGTGGTTTAACACTCCATTCCCCGGGTATATACATCCCCACAGACAGTGTGACACTCCCTCAGTACCGGGGAGTGTGTGTCTGCGCTTTAACAGTCCATTCCCCGGGTATATACATCTCCCCAGACAGAGACAGTCCCTCAGTACCGGGGAGTGTGTGCCTGTGGTTTAACACTCCATTCCCCGAGTATATACATCTCCCCAGACAGTGATACTCCCTCAGTGACGAGGAGTGTGTGTCTGTGGTTTAACACTCCATTCCCCGAGTATATACATCTCCCCAGACAGTGACATTCCCTCAGTACCGGGGAGTGTGTGTCTGTTGTTTAACACTCCATTCCCTGAGCATATACATCTCCGTAGACAGTGTGACACACCCTCAGTACCGGGGAGTGTGTGTCTGTGGTTTAACACTCCATTCCCCGAGTATATACATCTCCCCAGACAGTGACACTCCCTCAGTACCGGGGAGTGTGTTTCTGTGGTTTAACACTCCATTCGCTGAGCATATACATCTCCGTAGACAGTGTGACACACCCTCAGTACCGGGGAGTGTGTGTCTGTGGTTTAACACTCCATTCCCTGAGCATATACATCTCCGTAGACAGTGTGACACACCCTCAGTACCTGGGTGTGTGTGTCTGTGGAAAACACTCCATTCCCCGGGTATATACATCTCCCCAGTCAGGGTGTCACTCCCTCAATACCGGAGAGTGTGTGTCTGTGGTTTAACTCTCCATTCCCTGGGTATATACATCTCCCCAGACAGTGACACTCCCTCAGTACCGGGGTGTGTGTGTCTGTGGTTTAACACTCCATTCCCCGAGTATATACATCTCCCCAGACAGAGTGACACTCCCTCAGTACCGGGGAGTGTGTGTCTGCGCTTTAACACTCCATTCCCCGAATATATAGATCTCCCCAGACAGTGACAGTCCCTCAGTACCGGGGAGTGTGTGTCTGTGGTTTAACACTCCATTCCCCGAGTATATACATCTCCCCAGACAGTGACAGTCCCTCAGTACCGGGGAGTGTGTGTCTGTGGTTTAACACTCCATTCCCCGAGTATATACATCTCCCCAGACGGAGACACTCCCTCAGTGACGAGGAGAGTGTGTCTGTGGTTTAACACTCCATTCCCCGAGTATATACATCTCCCCAGACAGTGACACTCCCTCAGTACCAGGGAGTGTGTGTCTGTGGTTTAACACTCCATTCCCCGAGTATATACATCTCCCCAGACAGTGACACTCCCTCAGTACCAGGGAGTGTGTGTCTGTGGTTTAACACTCCATTCCCCGAGTATATACATCTCCCCAGACAGTGTGACACTCCCTCAGTACCGGGGAGTGTGTTTCTGTGGTTTAACACTCCATTCCCCGAGTATATACATCTCCCCAGACGGAGACACTCACTCAGTACCGGGGAGTGTGTGTCTGTGGTTTAACACTCCATTCCCCGGGTATATACATCTCCCCAGACAGTAACACTCCCTCAGTACCGGGGAGTGTGTGTCTGTGGTTTAACACTCCATTCCCCGGGTATATACATCTCCCCAGACAGAGACACCCCCTCAGTACCGGGGAGTGTGTGTCTGTGGTTTAACACTCCATTCCCCGAGTATATACATCTCCCCAGACAGTGACACCCCCTCAGTACCGGGGAGTGTGTGTCTGTGGTTTAACACTCCATTCCCCGAGTATATACATCTCCCCAGACAGTGATACTCCCTCAGTACCGGGGAGTGTGTGTCTGTGCTTTAACACTCCATTCCCCGAATATATACATCTGCCCAGACAGTATGACACTCCCTCAGTACCGGGGTGTGTGTGTCTGCGCTTTAACACTCCATTCCCCGAGTATATACATCTCCCCAGAGAGTGACACTCCCTCAATAACGGGGAGTGTGTGTCTGTGGTTTAACACTCCATTCCCCGGGTATATACATCTCCCCAGACAGTGACACTCCCTCAGTACCGGGGAGTGTGTGTCTGTGGTTTAACACTCCATTCCCCGGGTATATACATCTCCCCAGACAGTGTGACACTCCCTCAGTACCGGGGAGTGTGTTTCTGTGGTTTAACACTCCATTCCCCGAGTATATACATCTCCCCAGACGGAGACACTCACTCAGTACCGGGGAGTGTGTGTCTGTGGTTTAACACTCCATTCCCCGGGTATATACATCTCCCCAGACAGTAACACTCCCTCAGTACCGGGGAGTGTGTGTCTGTGGTTTAACACTCCATTCCCCGGGTATATACATCTCCCCAGACAGAGACACCCCCTCAGTACCAGGGAGTGTGTGCCTGTGGTTTAACACTCCATTCCCCGAGTATATACATCTCCCCAGACAGTGACACCCCCTCAGTACCGGGGAGTGTGTGTCTGTGGTTTAACACTCCATTCCCCGAGTATATACATCTCCCCAGACAGTGATACTCCCTCAGTACCGGGGAGTGTGTGTCTGTGGTTTAACACTCCATTCCCCGAATATATACATCTGCCCAGACAGTATGACACTCCCTCAGTACCGGGGTCTGTGTGTCTGCGCTTTAACACTCCATTCCCCGAGTATATACATCTCCCCAGAGAGTGACACTCCCTCAATAACGGGGAGTGTGTGTCTGTGGTTTAACACTCCATTCCCCGGGTATATACATCTCCCCAGACAGTGTAACACTCCCTCAGTACCGGGGAGTGTGTGTCTGTGGTTTAACACTCCATTCCCCGAGTATATACATCTCCCCAGACAGTGACACTCCCTCAGAACCGGGGAGTGTGTGTCTGTGGTTTAACACTCCATTCCCCGGGTATATACATCTCCCCAGACAGTGTAACACTCCCTCAGTAACGGGGAGTGTGTGTCTGTGGTTTAACACTCCATTCCCCGAGTATATACATCTCCCCAGACAGTTTAACACTCCCTCAGTAACGGGGAGTGTGTGTCTGTGGTTTAACACTCCATTCCCCGAGAATATACATCTCCCCAGACAGTGTGACACCCCCTCAATACCGGGGAGTGTGTGTCTGTGGTTTAACACTCTATTCCCCGGGTATATACATCTCCCCAGACAGTGTGACACTCCCTAAGTACTGGAGAGTGTGTGTCAGTGGTTTAACACTCCATTCCCCGAGTATATACATCTCCCCAGACAGTGACACCCCCTCAGTACCGGGGAGTGTGTGTCTGTGGTTAAACACTCGATTCCCCGGGTATATACATCTCCCCAGACAGTGTGACACTCCCACATTGACGAGGAGTGTGTGCCTGTGGTTTAACACTCCATTCCCCGAGTATATACATCTCCCCGGACAGTGATACTCCCTCAGTGACGAGGAGTGTGTGTCTGTGGTTTAACACTCCATTCCCCGAGTATATACATCTCCCCAGACAGTGACAATCCCTCAGTACCGGGGAGTGTGTGTCTGTTGTTTAACACTCCATTCCCTGAGCATATACATCTCCGTAGACAGTGTGACACACCCTCAGTACCGGGGAGTGTGTGTCTGTGGAAAACACTCCATTCCCCGGGTATATACATCTCCCCAGACAGTGACACTCCCTCAGTACCGGGGAGTGTGTGTCTGTGGTTTAACACTCCATTCCCCGAGTATATACATCTCCCCAGACAGTGACACTCCCTCAGTACCGGGGAGTGTGTGTCTGTGGTTTAACACTCCATTCCCCGGGTATATACATCTCCCCAGACAGTGTGACACTCCCTCAGTACCGGAGAGTGTGTGTCTGTGGTTTAACACTCCATTCCCCGAGTATATACATCTCCCCAGACAGTGACACCCCCTCATTACCGGGGAGTGTGTTTCTGTGGAAAACACTCCATTCCCCGAGTATATACATCTCCCCAGACAGTGTGACACTCCCACAGTGACGAGGAGTGTGTGTCTGTGGTTTAACACTCCATTCCCCGGGTATATACATCCCCACAGACAGTGTGACACTCCCTCAGTACCGGGGAGTGTGTGTCTGCGCTTTAACAGTCCATTCCCCGGGTATATACATCTCCCCAGACAGAGACAGTCCCTCAGTACCGGGGAGTGTGTGCCTGTGGTTTAACACTCCATTCCCCGAGTATATACATCTCCCCAGACAGTGATACTCCCTCAGTGACGAGGAGTGTGTGTCTGTGGTTTAACACTCCATTCCCCGAGTATATACATCTCCCCAGACAGTGACATTCCCTCAGTACCCGGGAGTGTGGGTCTGTTGTTTAACACTCCATTCCCTGAGCATATACATCTCCGTAGACAGTGTGACACACCCTCAGTACCGGGGAGTGTGTGTCTGTGGTTTAACACTCCATTCCCCGAGTATATACATCTCCCCAGACAGTGACACTCCCTCAGTACCGGGGAGTGTGTTTCTGTGGTTTAACACTCCATTCGCTGAGCATATACATCTCCGTAGACAGTGTGACACACCCTCAGTACCGGGGAGTGTGTGTCTGTGGTTTAACACTCCATTCCCTGAGCATATACATCTCCGTAGACAGTGTGACACACCCTCAGTACCTGGGTGTGTGTGTCTGTGGAAAACACTCCATTCCCCGGGTATATACATCTCCCCAGTCAGGGTGTCACTCCCTCAATACCGGAGAGTGTGTGTCTGTGGTTTAACTCTCCATTCCCTGGGTATATACATCTCCCCAGACAGTGACACTCCCTCAGTACCGGGGTGTGTGTGTCTGTGGTTTAACACTCCATTCCCCGAGTATATACATCTCCCCAGACAGTGTGACACTCCCTCAGTACCGGGGAGTGTGTGTCTGCGCTTTAACACTCCATTCCCCGAATATATAGATCTCCCCAGACAGTGACAGTCCCTCAGTACCGGGGAGTGTGTGTCTGTGGTTTAACACTCCATTCCCCGAGTATATACATCTCCCCAGACAGTGACAGTCCCTCATTACCGGGGAGTGTGTGTCTGTGGTTTAACACTCCATTCCCCGAGTATATACATCTCCCCAGACGGAGACACTCCCTCAGTGACGAGGAGAGTGTGTCTGTGGTTTAACACTCCATTCCCCGAGTATATACATCTCCCCAGACAGTGACACTCCCTCAGTACCAGGGAGTGTGTGTCTGTGGTTTAACACTCCATTCCCCGAGTATATACATCTCCCCAGACAGTGACACTCCCTCAGTACCAGGGAGTGTGTGTCTGTGGTTTAACACTCCATTCCCCGAGTATATACATCTCCCCAGACAGTGACACTCCCTCAGTACCGGGGTGTGTGTGTCTGTGGTTTAACACTCCATTCCCCGAGAATATACATCTCCCCAGACAGTGTGACACCCCCTCAATACCGGGGAGTGTGTGTCTGTGGTTTAACACTCCATTCCCCGGGTATATACATCTCCCCAGACAGTGACACCCCCTCAGTACCGGGGAGTGTGTTTCTGTGGAAAACACTCCATTCCCCGAGTATGTACATCTCCCCAGACAGTGTGACACTCCTTCAGTACCGGGGAGTGTGTGTCTGTGGTTTAACACTCCATTCCCCGAGTATATACATCTCCCCAGACAGTGACACTCGCTCAGTACCGGGGAGTGTGTGTCTGTGGTTTAACACTCCATTCCCCGAGTATATACATCTCCCCAGACAGTAACACTCCCTCAGTACCGGGGAGTGTGTGTCTGTGGTTTAACACTCCATTCCCCGAGTATGTACATCTCCCCAGACAGTGATACTCCCTCAATACCGGGGAGTGTGTGTCTGTGGTTTAAAACTCCATTCCGCGAGTATGTACATCTCCCCAGACAGTAACACTCCCTCAGTACCGGGGAGTGTGTGTCTTTGGTTTAACACTCCATTCCCCGGGTACATACATCTCCCCAGACAGTGTGACACTCACTCAGTACCGGGGAGTGTGTTTCTGTGGTTTAACACTCCATTCCCCGAGTATATACATCTCCCCAGACAGTGTGACACTCCCTCAGTACCGGGGAGTGTGTGTCTGTGGTTTAACACTCCATTCCCCGGGTATATACATCTCCCCAGACAGTGTGACACACCCTCAGTACCGGGGAGTGTGTGTCTGTGGTTTAACACTCCATTCCCCGAGTATATACATCTCCCCAGACAGTGACACTCCCTCAGTACCAGGGAGTGTGTGTCTGTGGTTTAACACTCCATTCCCCGAGTATATACATCTCCCCAGACAGTGACACTCCCTCAGTACCGGGGTGTGTGTGTCTGTGGTTTAACACTCCATTCCCCGAGAATATACATCTCCCCAGACAGTGTGACACCCCCTCAATACCGGGGAGTGTGTGTCTGTGGTTTAACACTCCATTCCCCGGGTATATACATCTCCCCAGACAGTGACACCCCCTCAGTACCGGGGAGTGTGTTTCTGTGGAAAACACTCCATTCCCCGAGTATGTACATCTCCCCAGACAGTGTGACACTCCTTCAGTACCGGGGAGTGTGTGTCTGTGGTTTAACACTCCATTCCCCGAGTATATACATCTCCCCAGACAGTGTGACACTCCCACGTTGACGAGGAGTGTGTGCCTGTGGTTTAACACTCCATTCCCCGAGTATATACATCTCCCCAGACAGTGTGACACTCCCTCAGTGACGAGGAGTGTGTGTCTGTGGTTTAACACTCCATTCCCCGAGTATATACATCTCCCCAGACAGTGACACTCCCTCAGTACCGGGGAGTGTGTGTCTGTTGTTTAACACTCCATTCCCTGAGCATATACATCTCCGTAGACAGTGTGACACACCCTCAGTACCGGGGAGTGTGTGTCTGTGGAAAACACTCCATTCCCCGGGTATATACATCTCCCCAGACAGTGACACTCCCTCAGTACCGGGGAGTGTGTGTCTGTGGTTTAACACTCCATTCCCCGAGTATATACATCTCCCCAGACAGTGACACTCCCTCAGTACCGGGGAGTGTGTGTCTGTGGTTTAACACTCCATTCCCCGGGTATATACATCTCCCCAGACAGTGTGACACTCCCTCAGTACCGGAGAGTGTGTGTCTGTGGTTTAACACTCCATTCCCCGAGTATATACATTTCCCCAGACAGTGACACCCCCTCATTACCGGGGAGTGTGTTTCTGTGGAAAACACTCCATTCCCCGAGTATATACATCTCCCCAGACAGTGTGACACTCCCACAGTGACGAGGAGTGTGTGTCTGTGGTTTAACACTCCATTCCCCGGGTATATACATCCCCACAGACAGTGTGACACTCCCTCAGTACCGGGGAGTGTGTGTCTGCGCTTTAACAGTCCATTCCCCGGGTATATACATCTCCCCAGACAGAGACAGTCCCTCAGTACCGGGGAGTGTGTGCCTGTGGTTTAACACTCCATTCCCCGAGTATATACATCTCCCCAGACAGTGATACTCCCTCAGTGACGAGGAGTGTGTGTCTGTGGTTTAACACTCCATTCCCCGAGTATATACATCTCCCCAGACAGTGACATTCCCTCAGTACCGGGGAGTGTGTGTCTGTGGTTTAACACTCCATTCCCTGAGCATATACATCTCCGTAGACAGTGTGACACACCCTCAGTACCGGGGAGTGTGTGTCTGTGGTTTAACACTCCATTCCCCGAGTATATACATCTCCCCAGACAGTGACACTCCCTCAGTACCGGGGAGTGTGTGTCTGTGGTTTAACACTCCATTCCCTGAGCATATACATCTCCGTAGACAGTGTGACACACCCTCAGTACCGGGGAGTGTGTGTCTGTGGTTTAACACTCCATTCCCTGAGCATATACATCTCCGTAGACAGTGTGACACACCCTCAGTACCTGGGTGTGTGTGTCTGTGGAAAACACTCCATTCCCCGGGTATATACATCTCCCCAGTCAGGGTGTCACTCCCTCAATACCGGAGAGTGTGTGTCTGTGGTTTAACTCTCCATTCCCTGGGTATATACATCTCCCCAGACAGTGACACTCCCTCAGTACCGGGGTGTGTGTGTCTGTGGTTTAACACTCCATTCCCCGAGTATATACATCTCCCCAGACAGTGTGACACTCCCTCAGTACCGGGGAGTTTGTGTCTGCGCTTTAACACTCCATTCCCCGAATATATACATCTCCCCAGACAGTGACACTCCCTCAGTACCGGGGTGTGTGTGTCTGTGGTTTAACACTCCATTCCCCGAGTATATACATCTCCCCAGACAGTGTGACACCCCCTCAATACCGGGGAGTGTGTGTCTGTGGTTTAACACTCCATTCCCCGGGTATATACATCTCCGCAGACAGTGACACCCAGTCAGTACCGGGGAGTGTGTTTCTGTGGAGAACACTCCATTCCCCGAGTATATACATCTCCCCAGACAGTGACACTCCCTCAGTACCGGGGTGTGTGTGTCTGTGGTTTAACACTCCATTCCCCGAGAATATACATCTCCCCAGACAGTGTGACACCCCCTCAATACCGGGGAGTGTGTGTCTGTGGTTTAACACTCCATTCCCCGAATATATACATCTACCCAGACAGTGTGACACTCCCTCAGTACCGGGGTGTGTGTGTCTGCGCTTTAACACTCCATTCCCCGAGTATATACATCTCCCCAGACAGTGACACTCCCTCAATACCGGGGAGTGTGTGTCTGTGGTTTAACACTCCATTCCCCGGGTATATACATCTCCCCAGACAGTGTAACACTCCCTCAGTACCGGGGAGTGTGTGTCTGTGGTTTAACACTCCATTCCCCGAGTATATACATCTCCCCAGACAGTGACACTCCCTCAGTACCAGGGAGTGTGTGTCTGTGGTTTAACACTCCATTCCCCGAGTATATACATCTCCCCAGACAGTGACACTCCCTCAGTACCGGGGTGTGTGTGTCTGTGGTTTAACACTCCATTCCCCGAGAATATACATCTCCCCAGACAGTGACACTCCCTCAGTACCGGGGTGTGTGTGTCTGTGGTTTAACACTCCATTCCCCGAGAATATACATCTCCCCAGACAGTGTGACACCCCCTCAATACCGGGGAGTGTGTGTCTGTGGTTTAACACTCCATTCCCCGGGTATATACATCTCCCCAGACAGTGACACCCCCTCAGTACCGGGGAGTGTGTTTCTGTGGAAAACACTCCATTCCCCGAGTATGTACATCTCCCCAGACAGTGTGACACTCCTTCAGTACCGGGGAGTGTGTGTCTGTGGTTTAACACTCCATTCCCCGAGTATATACATCTCCCCAGACAGTGTGACACTCCCACGTTGACGAGGAGTGTGTGCCTGTGGTTTAACACTCCATTCCCCGAGTATATACATCTCCCCAGACAGTGTGACACTCCCTCAGTGACGAGGAGTGTGTGTCTGTGGTTTAACACTCCATTCCCCGAGTATATACATCTCCCCAGACAGTGACACTCCCTCAGTACCGGGGAGTGTGTGTCTGTTGTTTAACACTCCATTCCCTGAGCATATACATCTCCGTAGACAGTGTGACACACCCTCAGTACCGGGGAGTGTGTGTCTGTGGAAAACACTCCATTCCCCGGGTATATACATCTCCCCAGACAGTGACACTCCCTCAGTACCGGGGAGTGTGTGTCTGTGGTTTAACACTCCATTCCCCGAGTATATACATCTCCCCAGACAGTGACACTCCCTCAGTACCGGGGAGTGTGTGTCTGTGGTTTAACACTCCATTCCCCGGGTATATACATCTCCCCAGACAGTGTGACACTCCCTCAGTACCGGAGAGTGTGTGTCTGTGGTTTAACACTCCATTCCCCGAGTATATACATTTCCCCAGACAGTGACACCCCCTCATTACCGGGGAGTGTGTTTCTGTGGAAAACACTCCATTCCCCGAGTATATACATCTCCCCAGACAGTGTGACACTCCCACAGTGACGAGGAGTGTGTGTCTGTGGTTTAACACTCCATTCCCCGGGTATATACATCCCCACAGACAGTGTGACACTCCCTCAGTACCGGGGAGTGTGTGTCTGCGCTTTAACAGTCCATTCCCCGGGTATATACATCTCCCCAGACAGAGACAGTCCCTCAGTACCGGGGAGTGTGTGCCTGTGGTTTAACACTCCATTCCCCGAGTATATACATCTCCCCAGACAGTGATACTCCCTCAGTGACGAGGAGTGTGTGTCTGTGGTTTAACACTCCATTCCCCGAGTATATACATCTCCCCAGACAGTGACATTCCCTCAGTACCGGGGAGTGTGTGTCTGTGGTTTAACACTCCATTCCCTGAGCATATACATCTCCGTAGACAGTGTGACACACCCTCAGTACCGGGGAGTGTGTGTCTGTGGTTTAACACTCCATTCCCCGAGTATATACATCTCCCCAGACAGTGACACTCCCTCAGTACCGGGGAGTGTGTGTCTGTGGTTTAACACTCCATTCCCTGAGCATATACATCTCCGTAGACAGTGTGACACACCCTCAGTACCGGGGAGTGTGTGTCTGTGGTTTAACACTCCATTCCCTGAGCATATACATCTCCGTAGACAGTGTGACACACCCTCAGTACCTGGGTGTGTGTGTCTGTGGAAAACACTCCATTCCCCGGGTATATACATCTCCCCAGTCAGGGTGTCACTCCCTCAATACCGGAGAGTGTGTGTCTGTGGTTTAACTCTCCATTCCCTGGGTATATACATCTCCCCAGACAGTGACACTCCCTCAGTACCGGGGTGTGTGTGTCTGTGGTTTAACACTCCATTCCCCGAGTATATACATCTCCCCAGACAGTGTGACACTCCCTCAGTACCGGGGAGTTTGTGTCTGCGCTTTAACACTCCATTCCCCGAATATATACATCTCCCCAGACAGTGACACTCCCTCAGTACCGGGGTGTGTGTGTCTGTGGTTTAACACTCCATTCCCCGAGTATATACATCTCCCCAGACAGTGTGACACCCCCTCAATACCGGGGAGTGTGTGTCTGTGGTTTAACACTCCATTCCCCGGGTATATACATCTCCGCAGACAGTGACACCCAGTCAGTACCGGGGAGTGTGTTTCTGTGGAGAACACTCCATTCCCCGAGTATATACATCTCCCCAGACAGTGACACTCCCTCAGTACCGGGGTGTGTGTGTCTGTGGTTTAACACTCCATTCCCCGAGAATATACATCTCCCCAGACAGTGTGACACCCCCTCAATACCGGGGAGTGTGTGTCTGTGGTTTAACACTCCATTCCCCGAATATATACATCTACCCAGACAGTGTGACACTCCCTCAGTACCGGGGTGTGTGTGTCTGCGCTTTAACACTCCATTCCCCGAGTATATACATCTCCCCAGACAGTGACACTCCCTCAATACCGGGGAGTGTGTGTCTGTGGTTTAACACTCCATTCCCCGGGTATATACATCTCCCCAGACAGTGTAACACTCCCTCAGTACCGGGGAGTGTGTGTCTGTGGTTTAACACTCCATTCCCCGAGTATATACATCTCCCCAGACAGTGACACTCCCTCAGTACCAGGGAGTGTGTGTCTGTGGTTTAACACTCCATTCCCCGAGTATATACATCTCCCCAGACAGTGACACTCCCTCAGTACCGGGGTGTGTGTGTCTGTGGTTTAACACTCCATTCCCCGAGAATATACATCTCCCCAGACAGTGTGACACCCCCTCAATACCGGGGAGTGTGTGTCTGTGGTTTAACACTCCATTCCCCGGGTATATACATCTCCCCAGACAGTGACACCCCCTCAGTACCGGGGAGTGTGTTTCTGTGGAAAACACTCCATTCCCCGAGTATGTACATCTCCCCAGACAGTGTGACACTCCTTCAGTACAGGGGAGTGTGTGTCTGTGGTTTAACACTCCATTCCCCGAGTATATACATCTCCCCAGACAGTGACACTCGCTCAGTACCGGGGAGTGTGTGTCTGTGGTTTAACACTCCATTCCCCGAGTATATACATCTCCCCAGACAGTAACACTCCCTCAGTACAGGGGAGTGTGTGTCTGTGGTTTAACACTCCATTCCCCGAGTATGTACATCTCCCCAGACAGTGATACTCCCTCAATACCGGGGAGTGTGTGTCTGTGGTTTAACACTACATTCCGCGAGTATGTACATCTCCCCAGACAGTAACACTCCCTCAGTACCGGGGAGTGTGTGTCTGTGGTTTAACACTCCATTCCCCGGGTACATACATCTCAACAGACAGTGTGGACACTCACTCAGTACCGGGGAGTGTGTTTCTGTGGAAAACACTCGATTCCCTGAGTATATACATCTCCCCAGACAGTGTGACACTCCCACATTGACGAGGAGTGTGTGCCTGTGGTTTAACACTCCATTCCCCGAGTATATACATCTCCCCAGACAGTGACACTCCCTCAGTACCGGGGAGTGTGTGTCTGTTGTTTAACACTCCATTCCCTGAGCATATACATCTCCGTAGACAGTGTGACACACCCTCAGTACCGGGGAGTGTGTGTCTGTGGAAAACACTCCATTCCCCGGGTATATACATCTCCCCAGACAGTGACACTCCCTCAGTACCGGGGAGTGTGTGTCTGTGGTTTAACACTCCATTCCCCGAGTATATACATCTCCCCAGACAGTGACACTCCCTCAGTACCGGGGAGTGTGTGTCTGTGGTTTAACACTCCATTCCCCGGGTATATACATCTCCCCAGACAGTGTGACACTCCCTCAGTACCGGAGAGTGTGTGTCTGTCGTTTAACACTCCATTCCCCGAGTATATACATCTCCCCAGACAGTGACACCCCCTCATTACCGGGGAGTGTGTTTCTGTGGAAAACACTCCATTCCCCGAGTATATACATCTCCCCAGACAGTGTGACACTCCCTCAGTACTGGAGAGTGTGTGTCTGTGGTTTAACACTCCATTCCCCGAGTATATACATCTCCCCAGACAGTGACACCCCCTCATTACCGGGGAGTGTGTTTCTGTGGAAAACACTCCATTCCCCGAGTATATACATCTCCCCAGACAGTGTGACACTCCCACAGTGACGAGGAGTGTGTGTCTGTGGTTTAACACTCCATTCCCCGGGTATATACATCCCCACAGACAGTGTGACACTCCCTCAGTACCGGGGAGTGTGTGTCTGCGCTTTAACAGTCCATTCCCCGGGTATATACATCTCCCCAGACAGTGACAGTCCCTCAGTACCGGGGAGTGTGTGCCTGTGGTTTAACTCTCCATTCCCCGAGTATATACAGCTCCCCAGACAGTGATACTCCCTCAGTGACGAGGAGTGTGTGTCTGTGGTTTAACACTCCATTCCCCGAGTATATACATCTCCCCAGACAGTGACATTCCCTCAGTACCGGGGAGTGTGTGTCTGTGGTTTAACACTCCATTCCCTGAGCATATACATCTCCGTAGACAGGGTGACACACCCTCAGTACCGGGGAGTGTGTGTCTGTGGTTTAACACTCCATTCCCCGAGTATATACATCTCCCCAGACAGTGACACTCCCTCAGTACCGGGGAGTGTGTGTCTGTGGTTTAACACTCCATTCCCTGAGCATATACATCTCCGTAGACAGTGTGACACACCCTCAGTACCGGGGAGTGTGTGTCTGTGGTTTAACACTCCATTCCCTGAGCATATACATCTCCGTAGACAGTGTGACACACCCTCAGTACCTGGGTGTGTGTGTCTGTGGAAAACACTCCATTCCCCGGGTATATACATCTCCCCAGTCAGGGTGTCACTCCCTCAATACCGGAGAGTGTGTGTCTGTGGTTTAACTCTCCATTCCCTGGGTATATACATCTCCCCAGACAGTGATACTCCCTCAGTGACGATGAGTGTGTGTCTGTGGTTTAACACTCCATTCCCCGAGTATATACATCTCCCCAGACAGTGACACTCCCTCAGTACCGGGGAGTGTGTGTCTGTTGTTTAACACTCCATTCCCTGAGCATATACATCTCCGTAGACAGTGTGACACACCCTCAGTACCGGGGAGTGTGTGTCTGTGGAAAACACTCCATTCCCCGGGTATATACATCTCCCCAGACAGTGACACTCCCTCAGTACCGGGGAGTGTGTGTCTGTGGTTTAACACTCCATTCCCCGAGTATATACATCTCCCCAGACAGTGACACTCCCTCAGTACCGGGGAGTGTGTGTCTGTGGTTTAACACTCCATTCCCCGGTATATACATCTCCCCAGACAGTGTGACACTCCCTCAGTACCGGAGAGTGTGTGTCTGTCGTTTAACACTCCATTCCCCGAGTATATACATCTCCCCAGACAGTGACACCCCCTCATTACCGGGGAGTGTGTTTCTGTGGAAAACACTCCATTCCCCGAGTATATACATCTCCCCAGACAGTGTGACACTCCCTCAGTACTGGAGAGTGTGTGTCTGTGGTTTAACACTCCATTCCCAGAGTATATACATCTCCCCAGACAGTGACACCCCCTCATTACCGGGGAGTGTGTTTCTGTGGAAAACACTCCATTCCCCGAGTATATACATCTCCCCAGACAGTGTGACACTCCCACAGTGACGAGGAGTGTGTGTCTGTGGTTTAACACTCCATTCCCCGGGTATATACATCTCCACAGACAGTGTGACACACCCTCAGTACCGGGGAGTGTGTGTCTGTGGTTTAACACTCCATTCCCCGAGTATATACATCTCCCCAGACAGTGACACTCCCTCAGTACCGGGGAGTGTGTGTCTGTGGTTTAACACTCCATTCCCTGAGCATATACATCTCCGTAGACAGTGTGACACACCCTCAGTACCGGGGAGTGTGTGTCTGTGGTTTAACACTCCATTCCCTGAGCATATACATCTCCGTAGACAGTGTGACACACCCTCAGTACCTGGGTGTGTGTGTCTGTGGAAAACACTCCATTCCCCGGGTATATACATCTCCCCAGTCAGGGTGTCACTCCCTCAATACCGGAGAGTGTGTGTCTGTGGTTTAACTCTCCATTCCCTGGGTATATACATCTCCCCAGACAGTGACACTCCCTCAGTACCGGGGTGTGTGTGTCTGTGGTTTAACACTCCATTCCCCGAGTATATACATCTCCCCAGACAGTGTGACACTCCCTCAGTACCGGGGAGTGTGTGTCTGCGCTTTAACACTCCATTCCTCGAATATATACATCTCCCCAGACAGTGACACTCCCTCAGTACCGGGGTGTGTGTGTCTGTGGTTTAACACTCCATTCCCCGAGTATATACATCTCCCCAGACAGTGTGACACCCCCTCAATACCGGGGAGTGTGTGTCTGTGGTTTAACACTCCATTCCCCCGGTATATACATCTCCGCAGACAGTGACACCCCCTCAGTACCGGGGAGTGTGTTTCTGTGGAGAACACACCATTCCCCAAGTATATACATCTCCCCAGACAGTGACACTCCATCAATACCGGGGAGTGTGTGTCTGTGGTTTAACACTATATTCCCCGAGTATATACATCTCCCCAGACAGTGTGACACTCCCTCAGTACCGGGGAGTGTGTGTCTGCGCTTTAACACTCCATTCCCCGAATATATACATCTCCCCAGACAGTGACACTCCCTCAGTACCGGGGTGTGTGTGTCTGTGGTTTAACACTCCATTCCCCGAGAATATACATCTCCCCAGACAGTGTGACACCCCCTCAATACCGGGGAGTGTGTGTCTGTGGTTTAACACTCCATTCCCCGAATATATACATCTGCCCAGACAGTGTGACACTCCCTCAGTACCGGGGTGTGTGTGTCTGTGGTTTAACACTCCATTCCCCGAGTATATACATCTCCACAGACAGTGACACTCCCTCAGTACCAGGGAGTGTGTGTCTGTGGTTTAACACTCCATTCCCCGAGTATATACATCTCCCCAGACAGTGACACTCCCTCAGTACCGGGGTGCGTGTGTCTGTGGTTTAACACTCCATTCCCCGAGAATATACATCTCCCCAGACAGTGTGACACCCCCTCAATACCGGGGAGTGTGTGTCTGTGGTTTAACACTCCATTCCCCGGGTATATACATCTCCCCAGACAGTGACACCCCCTCAGTACCGGGGAGTGTGTTTCTGTGGAAAACACTCCATTCCCCGAGTATGTACATCTCCCCAGACAGTGTGACACTCCTTCAGTACCGGGGAGTGTGTGTCTGTGATTTAACACTCCATTCCCCGAGTATATACATCTCCCCAGACAGTGACACTCGCTCAGTACCGGGGAGTGTGTGTCTGTGGTTTAACACTCCATTCCCCGAGTATATACATCTCCCCAGACAGTAACACTCCCTCAGTACCGGGGAGTGTGTGTCTGTGGTTTAACACTCCATTCCCCGAGTATGTACATCTCCCCAGACAGTGATACTCCCTCAATACCGGGGAGTGTGTGTCTGTGGTTTAACACTCCATTCCCCGGGTACATACATCTCCCCAGACAGTGTGACACTCACTCAGTACCGGGGAGTGTGTGTCTGTGGTTTAACACTCCATTCCCCGAGTATATACATCTCCCCAGACAGTGACAGTCCCTCAGTACCGGGGAGTGTGTGTCTGTGGTTTAACACTCCATTCCCCGAGTATATACATCTCCCCAGACAGTGACAGTCCCTCAGTACCGGGGAGTGTGTGTCTGTGGTTTAACACACCATTCCCCGAGTATATACATCTCCCCAGACAGAGACACTCCCTCAGTGACGAGGAGAGTGTGTCTGTGGTTTAACACTCCATTCCCCGAGTATATACATCTCCCCAGACAGTGACACTCCCTCAGTACCAGGGAGTGTGTGTCTGTGGTTTAACACTCCATTCCCCGAGTATATACATCTCCCCAGACAGTGACACTCCCTCAGTACCAGGGAGTGTGTGTCTGTGGTTTAACACTCCATTCCCCGAGTATATACATCTCCCCAGACGGAGACACTCCCTCAGTGACGAGGAGTGTGTGTCTGTGGTTTAACACTCCATTCCCCGGGTATATACATCTCCCCAGACAGTGTGACACTCACTCAGTACCGGGGAGTGTGTGTCTGTGGTTTAACACTCCATTCCCCGGGTATATACATCTCCCCAGACAGTAACACTCCCTCAGTACCGGGGAGTGTGTGTCTGTGGTTTAACACTCCATTCCCCGGGTATATACATCTCCCCAGACATGACCCTCCCTCAGTACCAGGGAGTGTGTGTCTGTGGTTTAACACTCCATTCCCCGAGTATATACATCTCCCCAGACAGTGACACTCCCTCAGTACCGGGGAGTGTGTGTCTGTGGTTTAACACTCCATTCCCCGAGTATATACATCTCCCCTGACAGTGTGACACTCCCTCAGTACCAGGGAGTGTGTGTCTGTGGTTTAACACTCCATTCCCCGAGTATATACATCTCCCCAGACAGTGACACTCCCTCAGTACCAGGGAGTGTGTGTCTGTGGTTTAACACTCCATTCCCCGAGTATATACATCTCCCCAGACGGAGACACTCCCTCAGTGACGAGGAGTGTGTGTCTGTGGTTTAACACTCCATTCCCCGGGTATATACATCTCCCCAGACAGTGTGACACTCACTCAGTACCGGGGAGTGTGTGTCTGTGGTTTAACACTCCATTCCCTGAGCATATACATCTCCGTAGACAGTGTGACACACCCTCTGTACATGGGTGTGTGTGTCTGTGGAAAACACTCCATTCCCCGGGTATATACATCTCCCCAGTCAGGGTGTCACTCCCTCAATACCGGAGAGTGTGTGTCTGTGGTTTAACTCTCCATTCCCTGGGTATATACATCTCCCCAGACAGTGACACTCCCTCAGTACCGGGGTGTGTGTGTCTGTGGTTTAACACTCCATTCCCCGAGTATATACATCTCCCCAGACAGTGTGACACTCCCTCAGTACCGGGGAGTGTGTGTCTGCGCTTTAACACTCCATTCCCCGAATATATACATCTCCCCAGACAGTGACACTCCCTCAGTACCGGGGTGTGTGTGTCTGTGGTTTAACACTCCATTCCCCGAGTATATACATCTCCCCAGACAGTGTGACACCCCCTCAATACCGGGGAGTGTGTGTCTGTGGTTTAACACTCCATTCCCCGGGTATATACATCTCCGCAGACAGTGACACCCCCTCAGTACCGGGGAGTGTGTTTCTGTGGAGAACACTCCATTCCCCGAGTATATACATCTCCCCAGACAGTGACACTCCATCAATACCGGGGAGTGTGTGTCTGTGGTTTAACACTATATTCCCCGAGTATACACATCTCCCCAGACAGTGTGACACTCCCTCAGTACCGGGGAGTGTGTGTCTGCGCTTTAACACTCCATTCCCCGAATATATACTTCTCCCCAGACAGTGACACTCCCTCAGTACCGGGGTGTGTGTGTCTGTGGTTTAACACTCCATTCCCCGAGAATATACATCTCCCCAGACAGTGTGACACCCCCTCAATACCGGGGAGTGTGTGTCTGTGGTTTAACACTCCATTCCCCGAATATATACATCTGCCCAGACAGTGTGACACTCCCTCAGTACCGGGGTGTGTGTGTCTGCGCTTTAACACTCCATTCCCCGAGTATATACATCTCCCCAGACAGTGACACTCCCTCAATACCGGGGAGTGTGTGTCTGTGGTTTAACACTCCATTCCCCGGGTATATACATCTCCCCAGACAGTGTAACACTCCCTCAGTACCGGGGAGTGTGTGTCTGTGGTTTAACACTCCATTCCCCGAGTATAGACATCTCCCCAGACAGTGACACTCCCTCAGAACCGGGGAGTGTGTGTCTGTGGTATAACACTCCATTCCCCGGGTATATACATCTCCCCAGACAGTGTAACACTCCCTCAGTAACGGGGAGTGTGTGTCTGTGGTTTAACACTCCATTCCCCGAGTATATACATCTCCCCAGACAGTTTAACACTCCCTCAGTAACGGGGAGTGTGTGTCTGTGGTTTAACACTCCATTCCCCGAGAATATACATCTCCCCAGACAGTGTGACACCCCCTCAATACCGGGGAGTGTGTGTCTGTGGTTTAACACTCTATTCCCCGGGTATATACATCTCCCCAGACAGTGTGACACACCCTTAGTACCGGGGAGTGTGTGTCTGTGGAAAACACTCCATTCCCCGGGTATATACATCTCCCCAGACAGTGTGACACTCCCTCAGTACTGAGAGTGTGTGTCTGTGGTTTAACACTCCATTCCCCGAGGATATACATCTCCCCAGACAGTGACACCCCCTCAGTACCGGGGAGTGTGTTTCTGTGGAAAACACTCGATTCCCTGAGTATATACATCTCCCCAGACAGTGTGACACTCCCACATTGACGAGGAGTGTGTGCCTGTGGTTTAACACTCCATTCCCCGAGTATATACATCTCCCCAGACAGTGACAGTCCCTCAGTACCGGGGAGTGTGTGTCTGTGGTTTAACACTCCATTCCCCGAGTATATACATCTCCCCAGACAGTGACAGTCCCTCAGTACCGGGGAGTGTGTGTCTGTGTTTTAACACTCCATTCCCCGAGTATATACATCTCCCCAGACAGAGACACTCCCTCAGTGACGAGGAGAGTGTGTCTGTGGTTTAACACTCCATTCCCCGAGTATATACATCTCCCCAGACAGTGACACTCCCTCAGTACCAGGGAGTGTGTGTCTGTGGTTTAACACTCCATTCCCCGAGTATATACATCTCCCCAGACAGTGACACTCCCTCAGTACCAGGGAGTGTGTGTCTGTGGTTTAACACTCCATTCCCCGAGTATATACATCTCCCCAGACGGAGACACTCCCTCAGTGACGAGGAGTGTGTGTCTGTGGTTTAACACTCCATTCCCCGGGTATATACATCTCCCCAGACAGTGTGACACTCACTCAGTACCGGGGAGTGTGTGTCTGTGGTTTAACACTCCATTCCCCGGGTATATACATCTCCCCTGACAGTAACACTCCCTCAGTACCGGGGAGTGTGTGTCTGTGGTTTAACACTCCATTCCCCGGGTATATACATCTCCCCAGACAGTGACACTCCCTCAGTACCAGGGAGTGTGTGTCTGTGGTTTAACACTCCATTCCCCGAGTATATACATCTCCCCAGACGGAGACACTCCCTCAGTGACGAGGAGTGTGTGTCTGTGGTTTAACACTCCATTCCCCGGGTATATACATCTCCCCAGACAGTGTGACACTCACTCAGTACCGGGGAGTGTGTGTCTGTGGTTTAACACTTCATTCCCTGAGCATACACATCTCCGTAGACAGTGTGACACACCCTCAGTACATGGGTGTGTGTGTCTGTGGAAAACACTCCATTCCCCGGGTATATACATCTCCCCAGTCAGGGTGTCACTCCCTCAATACCGGAGAGTGTGTGTCTGTGGTTTAACTCTCCATTCCCTGGGTATATACATCTCCCCAGACAGTGACACTCCCTCAGTACCGGGGTGTGTGTGTCTGTGGTTTAACACTCCATTCCCCGAGTATATACATCTCCCCAGACAGTGTGACACTCCCTCAGTACCGGGGAGTGTGTGTCTGCGCTTTAACACTCCATTCCCCGAATATATACATCTCCCCAGACAGTGACACTCCCTCAGTACCGGGGTGTGTGTGTCTGTGGTTTAACACTCCATTCCCCGAGTATATACATCTCCCCAGACAGTGTGACACCCCCTCAATACCGGGGAGTGTGTGTCTGTGGTTTAACACTCCATTCCCCGGGTATATACATCTCCGCAGACAGTGACACCCCCTCAGTACCGGGGAGTGTGTTTCTGTGGAGAACACTCCATTCCCCGAGTATATACATCTCCCCAGACAGTGACACTCCATCAATACCGGGGAGTGTGTGTCTGTGGTTTAACACTATATTCCCCGAGTATATACATCTCCCCAGACAGTGTGACACTCCCTCAGTACCGGGGAGTGTGTGTCTGCGCTTTAACACTCCATTCCCCGAATATATACTTCTCCCCAGACAGTGACACTCCCTCAGTACCGGGGTGTGTGTGTCTGTGGTTTAACACTCCATTCCCCGAGAATATACATCTCCCCAGACAGTGTGACACCCCCTCAATACCGGGGAGTGTGTGTCTGTGGTTTAACACTCCATTCCCCGAATATATACATCTGCCCAGACAGTGTGACACTCCCTCAGTACCGGGGTGTGTGTGTCTGCGCTTTAACACTCCATTCCCCGAGTATATACATCTCCCCAGACAGTGACACTCCCTCAATACCGGGGAGTGTGTGTCTGTGGTTTAACACTCCATTCCCCGGGCATATACATCTCCCCAGACAGTGTAACACTCCCTCAGTACCGGGGAGTGTGTGTCTGTGGTTTAACACTCCATTCCCCGAGTATAGACATCTCCCCAGACAGTGACACTCCCTCAGAACCGGGGAGTGTGTGTCTGTGGTTTAACACTCCATTCCCCGGGTATATACATCTCCCCAGACAGTGTAACACTCCCTCAGTAACGGGGAGTGTGTGTCTGTGGTTTAACACTCCATTCCCCGAGTATATACATCTCCCCAGACAGTTTAACACTCCCTCAGTAACGGGGAGTGTGTGTCTGTGGTTTAACACTCCATTCCCCGAGAATATACACCTCCCCAGACAGTGTGACACCCCCTCAATACCGGGGAGTGTGTGTCTGTGGTTTAACACTCTATTCCCCGGGTATATACATCTCCCCAGACAGTGTGACACACCCTCAGTACCGGGGAGTGTGTGTCTGTGGAAAACACTCCATTCCCCGGGTATATACATCTCCCCAGACAGTGTGACACTCCCTCAGTACTGGAGAGTGTGTGTCTGTGGTTTAACACTCCATTCCCCGAGTATATACATCTCCCCAGACAGTGACACCCCCTCAGTACCGGGGAGTGTGTTTCTGTGGAAAACACTCCATTCCCCGAGTATATACATCTCCCCAGACAGTGATACTCCCTCAGTGACGAGGAGTGTGTGTCTGTGGTTTAACACTCCATTCCCCGAGTATATACATCTCCCCAGACAGTGACACTCCCTCAGTACCGGGGAGTGTGTGTCTGTTGTTTAACACTCCATTCCCTGAGCATATACATCTCCGTAGACAGTGTGACACACCCTCAGTACCGGGGAGTGTGTGTCTGTGGAAAACACACCATTCCCCGGGTATATACATCTCCCCAGACAGTGACACTCCCTCAGTACCGGGGAGTGTGTGTCTGTGGTTTAACACTCCATTCCCCGAGTATATACATCTCCCCAGACAGTGACACTCCCTCTGTACCGGGGAGTGTGTGTCTGTGGTTTAACACTCCATTCCCCGGGTATATACATCTCCCCAGACAGTGTGACACTCCCTCAGTACCGGAGAGTGTGTGTCTGTGGTTTAACACTCCATTCCCCGAGTATATACATCTCCCCAGACAGTGACACCCCCTCATTACCGGGGAGTGTGTTTCTGTGGAAAACACTCCATTCCCCGAGTATATACATCTCCCCAGACAGTGTGACACTCCCACAGTGACGAGGAGTGTGTGTCTGTGGTTTAACACTCCATTCCCCGGGTATATACATCCCCACAGACAGTGTGACACTCCCTCAGTACCGGGGAGTGTGTGTCTGCGCTTTAACAGTCCATTCCCCGGGTATATACATCTCCCCAGACAGAGACAGTCCCTCAGTACCGGGGAGTGTGTGCCTGTGGTTTAACACTCCATTCCCCGAGTATATACATCTCCCCAGACAGTGATACTCCCTCAGTGACGAGGAGTGTGTGTCTGTGGTTTAACACTCCATTCCCCGAGTATATACATCTCCCCAGACAGTGACATTCCCTCAGTACCGGGGAGTGTGTGTCTGTGGTTTAACACTCCATTCCCCGAGTATATACATCTCCCCAGACAGTGACACTCCCTCAGTTCCGGGGAGTGTGTGTCTGTGGTTTAACACTCCATTCCCTGAGCATATACATCTCCGTAGACAGTGTGACACACCCTCAGTACCGGGGAGTGTGTGTCTGTGGTTTAACACTCCATTCCCTGAGCATATACATCTCCGTAGACAGTGTGACACACCCTCAGTACCTGGGTGTGTGTGTCTGTGGAAAACACTCCATTCCCCGGGTATATACATCTCCCCAGTCAGGGTGTCACTCCCTCAATACCGGAGAGTGTGTGTCTGTGGTTTAACTCTCCATTCCCTGGGTATATACATCTCCCCAGACAGTGACACTCCCTCAGTCCCGGGGTGTGTGTGTCTGTGGTTTAACACTCCATTCCCCGAGTATATACATCTCCCCAGACAGTGTGACACTCACTCAGTACCGGGGAGTGTGTGTCTGTGGTTTAACACTCCATTCCCCGAGTATATACATCTCCCCAGACAGTGTGACACCCCCTCAATACCGGGGAGTGTGTGTCTGTGGTTTAACACTCCATTCCCCGGGTATATACATCTCCGCAGACAGTGACACCCCCTCAGTACCGGGGAGTGTGTTCCTGTGGAGAACACTCCATTCCCCGAGTATATACATCTCCCCAGACAGTGACACTCCATCAATACCGGGGAGTGTGTGTCTGTGGTTTAACACTATATTCCCCGAGTATATACATCTCCCCAGACAGTGTGACACTCCCTCAGTACCGGGGAGTGATTGTCTGCGCTTTAACACTCCATTCCCCGAATATATACATCTCCCCAGACAGTGACACTCCCTCAGTACCGGGGTGTGTGTGTCTGTGGTTTAACACTCCATTCCCCGAGAATATACATCTCCCCAGACAGTGTGACAACCCCTCAATACCGGGGAGTGTGTGTCTGTGGTTTAACACTCCATTCCCCGGGTATATACATCTCCCCAGACAGTGACACCCCCTCAGTACCGGGGAGTGTGTTTCTGTGGAAAACACTCCATTCCCCGAGTATGTACATCTCCCCAGACAGTGTGACACTCCTTCAGTACCGGGGAGTGTGTGTCTGTGGTTTAACACTCCATTCCCCGAGTATATACATCTCCCCAGACAGTGACACTCGCTCAGTACCGGGGAGTGTGTGTCTGTGGTTTAACACTCCATTCCCCGAGTATATACATCTCCCCAGACAGTAACACTCCCTCAGTACCGGGGAGTGTGTGTCTGTGGTTTAACACTCCATTCCCCGAGTATGTACATCTCCCCAGACAGTGATACTCCCTCAATACCGGGGAGTGTGTGTCTGTGTTTTAACACTCCATTCCGCAAGTATGTACATCTCCCCAGACAGTAACACTCCCTCAGTGTGTGTCTGTGGTTTAACACTCCATTCCGCGAGTATGTACATCTCCCCAGACAGTAACACTCCCTCAGTGTGTGTCTGTGGTTTAACACTCCATTCCCCGGGTACATACATCTCCCCAGACAGTGTGACACTCACTCAGTACCGGGGAGTGTGTGTCTGTGGTTTAACACTCCATTCCCCGGGTATATACATCTCCCCAGACAGTGACACTCCCTCAGTACCGGGGAGTGTGTGTCTGTGGTTTAACACTCCATTCCCCGAGTATATACATCTCCCCAGACAGTGACAGTCCCTCAGTACCGGGGAGTGTGTGTCTGTGGTTTAACACTCCATTCCCCGAGTATATACATCTCCCCAGACAGTGACAGTCCCTCAGTACCGGGGAGTGTGTGTCTGTGGTTTAACACTCCATTCCCCGAGTATATACATCTCCCCAGACGGAGACACTCCCTCAGTGACGAGGAGAGTGCGTCTGTGGTTTAACACTCCATTCCCCGAGTATATACATCTCCCCAGACAGTGACACTCCCTCAGTACCAGGGAGTGTGTGTCTGTGGTTTAACACTCCATTCCCCGAGTATATACATCTCCCCAGACAGTGACACTCCCTCAGTACCAGGGAGTGTGTGTCTGTGGTTTAACACTCCATTCCCCGAGTATATACATCTCCCCAGACAGTGACACTCCCTCAGTACCGGGGTGTGTGTGTCTGTGGTTTAACACTCCATTCCCCGAGTATATACATCTCCCCAGACAGTGACACTCTCTCAGTACCGGGGAGTGTGTGTCTGTGGTTTAACACTCCATTCCCCGAGAATATACATCTCACCAGACAGTGTGACACCCCCTCAGTACCGGGGAGTGTGTGTCTGTGGTTTAACACTCCATTCCCCGAGAATATACATCTCCCCAGACAGTGTGACACCCCCTCAATACCGGGGAGTGTGTGTCTGTGGTTTAACACTCCATTCCCCGGGTATATACATCTCCCCAGACAGTGACACCCCCTCAGTACCGGTGAGTGTGATTCTGTGGAAAACACTCCATTCCCCGAGTATGTACATCTCCCCAGACAGTGTGACACTCCTTCAGTACCGGGGAGTGTGTGTCTGTGGTTTAACACTCCATTCCCCGAGTATATACATCTCCCCAGACAGTGACACTCGCTCAGTACCGGGGAGTGTGTGTCTGTGGTTTAACACTCCATTCCCCGAGTATATACATCTCCCCAGACAGTAACATTCCCTCAGTACCGGGGAGTGTGTGTCTGTGGTTTAACACTCCATTCCCCGAGTATGTACATCTCCCCAGACAGTGATACTCCCTCAATACCGGGGAGTGTGTGTCTGTGGTTTAACACTCCATTCCGCGAGTATGTACATCTCCCCAGACAGTAACACTCCCTCAGTACCGGGGAGTGTGTGTCTGTGGTTTAACACTCCATTCCCCGGGTACATACATCTCCCCAGACAGTGTGACACTCACTCAGTACCGGGGAGTGTGTTTCTGTGGTTTAACACTCCATTCCCCGAGTATATACATCTCCCCAGACAGTGTGACACTCCCTCAGTACCGGGGAGTGTGTGTCTGTGGTTTAACACTCCATTCCCCGGGTATATACATCTCCCCAGACAGTGTGACACACCCTCAGTACCGGGGAGTGTGTGTCTGTGGTTTAACACTCCATTCCCCGAGTATATACATCTCCCCAGACAGTGACAGTCCCTCAGTACCGGGGAGTGTGTGTCTGTGGTTTAACACTCCATTCCCCGAGTATATACATCTCCCCAGACAGTGACAGTCCCTCAGTACCGGGGAGTGTGTGTCTGTGGTTTAACACTCCATTCCCCGAGTATATACATCTCCCCAGACGGAGACACTCCCTCAGTGACGAGGAGAGGGTGTCTGTGGTTTAACACTCCATTCCCCGAGTATATACATCTCCCCAGACAGTGACACTCCCTCAGTACCAGGGAGTGTGTGTCTGTGGTTTAACACTCCATTCCCCGAGTATATACATCTCCCCAGACAGTGACACTCCCTCAGTACCAGGGAGTGTGTGTCTGTGGTTTAACACTCCATTCCCCGAGTATATACATCTCCCCAGACGGAGACACTCCCTCAGTGACGAGGAGTGTGTGTCTGTGGTTTAACACTCCATTCCCCGGGTATATACATCTCCCCAGACAGTAACACTCCCTCAGTACCGGGGAGTGTGTGTCTGTGGTTTAACACTCCATTCGCCGGGTATATACATCTCCCCAGACAGTGACACCCCCTCAGTACCGGGGAGTGTGTGTCTGTGGTTTAACACTCCATTCCCCGAGTATATACATCTCCCCAGACAGTGACACCCCCTCAGTACCGGGGAGTGTGTGTCTGTGGTTTAACACTCCATTCCCCGAGTATATACATCTCCCCAGACAGTGATACTCCCTCAGTACCGGGGAGTGTGTGTCTGTGGTTTAACACTCCATTCCCCGAATATATACATCTGCCCAGACAGTGTGACACTCCCTCAGTACCGGGGTGTGTGTGTCTGCGCTTTAACACTCCATTCCCCGAGTATATACATCTCCCCAGACAGTGACACTCCCTCAATACCGGGGAGTGTGTGTCTGTGGTTTAACACTCCATTCCCCGGGTATATACATCTCCCCAGACAGTGTAACACTCCCTCAGCACCGGGGAGTGTGTGTCTGTGGTTTAACACTCCATTCCCCGAGTATATACATCTCCCCAGACAGTGACACTCCCTCAGAACCGGGGAGTGTGTGTCTGTGGTTTAACACTCCATTCCCCGGGTATATACATCTCCCCAGACAGTGTAACACTCCCTCAGTAAAGGGGAGTGTGTGCCTGTGGTTTAACACTCCAATCCCCGGGTATATACATCTCCCCAGACAGTGACACCCCCTCAGTACCGGGGAGTGTGTGTCTGTGGTTTAACACTCCATTCCCCGGGTATATACATCTCCCCAGACAGTGACACCCCCTCTGTACCGGGGAGTGTGTGTCTGTGGTTTAACACTCCATTCCCCGGGTATATACATCTCCCCAGACAGTGACACTCCCTCAGTACCGGGGAGTGTGTGTCTGTGGTTTAACACTCCATTCCCCGAGTATATACATCTCCCCAGACGGAGACACTCCCTCAGTGACGAGGAGTGTGTGTCTGTGGTTTAACACTCCATTCCCCGGGTATATACATCTCCCCAGACAGTAACACTCCCTCAGTACCGGGGAGTGTGTGTCTGTGGTTTAACACTCCATTCCCCGGGTATATACATCTCCCCAGACAGTGACACCCCCTCAGTACCGGGGAGTGTGTGTCTGTGGTTTAACACTCCATTCCCCGAGTATATACATCTCCCCAGACAGTGACACCCCCTCAGTACCGGGGAGTGTGTGTCTGTGGTTTAACACTCCATTCCCCGAGTATATACATCTCCCCAGACAGTGATACTCCCTCAGTACCGGGGAGTGTGTGTCTGTGGTTTAACACTCCATTCCCCGAATATATACATCTGCCCAGACAGTGTGACACTCCCTCAGTACCGGGGTGTGTGTGTCTGCGCTTTAACACTCCATTCCCCGAGTATATACATCTCCCCAGACAGTGACACTCCCTCAATACCGGGGAGTGTGTGTCTGTGGTTTAACACTCCATTCCCCGGGTATATACATCTCCCCAGACAGTGTAACACTCCCTCAGCACCGGGGAGTGTGTGTCTGTGGTTTAACACTCCATTCCCCGAGTATATACATCTCCCCAGACAGTGACACTCCCTCAGAACCGGGGAGTGTGTGTCTGTGGTTTAACACTCCATTCCCCGGGTATATACATCTCCGCAGACAATGACACTCCCTCAGTAAAGGGGAGTGTGTGCCTGTGGTTTAACACTCCATTCCCCGAGAATATACATCTCCCCAGACAGTGTGACACCCCCTCAATACCGGGGAGTGTGTGTCTGTGGTTTAACACTCCAATCCCCGGGTATATACATCTCCCCAGACAGTGACACCCCCTCAGTACCGGGGAGTGTGTGTCTGTGGTTTAACACTCCATTCCCCGGGTATATACATCTCCCCAGACAGTGACACCCCCTCTGTACCGGGGAGTGTGTGTCTGTGGTTTAACACTCCATTCCCCGGGTATATACATCTCCCCAGACAGTGACACTCCCTCAGTACCAGGGAGTGTGTGTCTGTGGTTTAACATTCCATTCCCCGGGTATATACATCTCCGCAGACAGTGTAACACTCCCTCAGTACCGGGGAGTGTGTGTCTGTGGTTTAACACTCCATTCCCCGAGTATATACATCTCCCCAGACAGTGACACTCCCTCAGTACCGGGGTGTGTGTGTCTGTGGTTTAACACTCCATTCCCCGAGAATATACATCTCCCCAGACAGTGTGACACCCCCTCAATACCGGGGAGTGTGTGTCTGTGGTTTAACACTCCATTCCCCGGGTATATACATCTCCCCAGACAGTGACACCCCCTCAGTACCGGGGAGTGTGTTTCTGTGGAAAACACTCCATTCCCCGAGTATGTACATCTCCCCAGACAGTGTGACACTCCTTCAGTACCGGGGAGTGTGTGTCTGTGGTTTAACACTCCATTCCCCGAGTATATACATCTCCCCAGACAGTGACACTCGCTCAGTACCGGGGAGTGTGTGTCTGTGGTTTAACACTCCATTCCCCGAGTATATACATCTCCCCAGACAGTAACACTCCCTCAGTACCGGGGAGTGTGTGTCTGTGGTTTAACACTCCATTCCCCGAGTATGTACATCTCCCCAGACAGTGATACTCCCTCAATACCGGGGAGTGTGTGTCTGTGGTTTAACACTCCATTCCGCGAGTATGTACATCTCCCCAGACAGTAACACTCCCTCAGTGTGTGTCTGTGGTTTAACACTCCATTCCCCGGGTACATACATCTCCCCAGACAGTGTGACACTCACTCAGTACCGGGGAGTGTGTGTCTGTGGTTTAACACTCCATTCCCCGGGTATATACATCTCCCCAGACAGTGTGACACACCCTCAGTACCGGGGAGTGTGTGTCTGTGCTTTAACACTCCATTCCCCGAGTATATACATCTCCCCAGACAGTGACAGTCCCTCAGTACCGGGGAGTGTGTGTCTGTGGTTTAACACTCCATTCCCCGAGTATATACATCTCCCCAGACAGTGACAGTCCCTCAGTACCGGGGAGTGTGTGTCTGTGGTTTAACACTCCATTCCCCGAGTATATACATCTCCCCAGACGGAGACACTCCCTCAGTGACGAGGAGAGTGCGTCTGTGGTTTAACACTCCATTCCCCGAGTATATACATCTCCCCAGACAGTGACACTCCCTCAGTACCAGGGAGTGTGTGTCTGTGGTTTAACACTCCATTCCCCGGGTATATACATCTCCCCAGACAGTGACACTCCCTCAGTACCAGGGAGTGTGTGTCTGTGGTTTAACACTCCATTCCCCGAGTATATACATCTCCCCAGACAGTGACACTCCCTCAGTACCGGGGTGTGTGTGTCTGTGGTTTAACACTCCATTCCCCGAGAATATACATCTCCCCAGACAGTGTGACACCCCCTCAATACCGGGGAGTGTGTGTCTGTGGTTTAACACTCCATTCCCCGAGTATGTACATCTCCCCAGACAGTGTGACACTCCTTCAGTACCGGGGAGTGTGTGTCTGTGGTTTAACACTCCATTCCCCGAGTATATACATCTCCCCAGACAGTGACACTCGCTCAGTACCGGGGAGTGTGTGTCTGTGGTTTAACACTCCATTCCCCGAGTATATACATCTCCCCAGACAGTAACACTCCCTCAGTACCGGGGAGTGTGTGTCTGTGGTTTAACACTCCATTCCCCGAGTATGTACATCTCCCCAGACAGTGATACTCCCTCAATACCGGGGAGTGTGTGTCTGTGGTTTAACACTCCATTCCGCGAGTATGTACATCTCCCCAGACAGTAACACTCCCTCAGTACCGGGGAGTGTGTGTCTGTGGTTTAACACTCCATTCCCCGGGTACATACATCTCCCCAGACAGTGTGACACTCACTCAGTACCGGGGAGTGTGTTTCTGTGGTTTAACACTCCATTCCCCGAGTATATACATCTCCCCAGACAGTGTGACACTCCCTCAGTACCGGGGAGTGTGTGTCTGTGGTTTAACACTCCATTCCCCGGGTATATACATCTCCCCAGACAGTGTGACACACCCTCAGTACCGGGGAGTGTGTGTCTGTGGTTTAACACTCCATTCCCCGAGTATATACATCTCCCCAGACAGTGACAGTCCCTCAGTACCGGGGAGTGTGTGTCTGTGGTTTAACACTCCATTCCCCGAGTATATACATCTCCCCAGACAGTGACAGTCCCTCAGTACCGGGGAGTGTGTGTCTGTGGTTTAACACTCCATTCCCCGAGTATATACATCTCCCCAGACGGAGACACTCCCTCAGTGACGAGGAGAGTGTGTCTGTGGTTTAACACTCCATTCCCCGAGTATATACATCTCCCCAGACAGTGACACTCCCTCAGTACCAGGGAGTGTGTGTCTGTGGTTTAACACTCCATTCCCCGAGTATATACATCTCCCCAGACAGTGACACCCCCTCAGTACCGGGGAGTGTGTGTCTGTGGTTTAACACTCCATACCCCGATTATATACATCTCCCCAGACGGAGACACTCCCTCAGTGACGAGGAGTGTGTGTCTGTGGTTTAACACTCCATTCCCCGGGTATATACATCTCCCCAGACAGTAACACTCCCTCAGTACCGGGGAGTGTGTGTCTGTGGTTTAACACTCCATTCCCCGGGTATATACATCTCCCCAGACAGTGACACCCCCTCAGTACCGGGGAGTGTGTGTCTGTGGTTTAACACTCCATTCCCCGAGTATATACATCTCCCCAGACAGTGACACCCCCTCAGTACCGGGGAGTGTGTGTCTGTGGTTTAACACTCCATTCCCCGAGTATATACATCTCCCCAGACAGTGATACTCCCTCAGTACCGGGGAGTGTGTGTCTGTGGTTTAACACTCCATTCCCCGAATATATACATCTGCCCAGACAGTGTGACACTCCCTCAGTACCGGGGTGTGTGTGTCTGCGCTTTAACACTCCATTCCCCGAGTATATACATCTCCCCAGACAGTGACACTCCCTCAATACCGGGGAGTGTGTGTCTGTGGTTTAACACTCCATTCCCCGGGTATATACATCTCCCCAGACAGTGACACTCCCTCAGTACCGGGGAGTGTGTGTCTGTGGTTTAACATTCCATTCCCCGGGTATATACATCTCCGCAGACAGTGTAACACTCCCTCAGTACCGGGGAGTGTGTGTCTGTGGTTTAACACTCCATTCCCCGAGTATATACATCTCCCCAGACAGTGACACTCCCTCAGAACCGGGGAGTGTGTGTCTGTGGTTTAACACTCCATTCCCCGGGTATATACATCTCCCCAGACAGTGTAACACTCCCTCAGTAACGGAGAGTGTGTGTCTGTGGTTTAACACTCCATTCCCCGAGTATATACATCTCCCCAGACAGTTTAACACTCCCTCAGTAACGGGGAGTGTGTGTCTGTGGTTTAACACTCCATTCCCCGAGAATATACATCTCCCCAGACAGTGACACTCCCTCAGTACCGGGGAGTGTGTGTCTGTGGTTTAACACTCCATTCCCCGGGTATATACATCTCCCCAGACAGTGACACCCCCTCAGTACCGGGGAGTGTGTTTCTGTGGAAAACACTCCATTACCCGAGTATGTACATCTCCCCAGACAGTGTGACACTCCTTCAGTACCGGGGAGTGTGTGTCTGTGGTTTAACACTCCATTCCCCGAGTATATACATCTCCCCAGACAGTAACACTCCCTCAGTACCGGGGAGTGTGTGTCTGTGGTTTAACACTCCATTCCCCGAGTATGTACATCTCCCCAGACAGTGATACTCCCTCAATACGGGAGTGTGTGTCTGTGGTTTAACACTCAATTCCCCGAGTATGTACATCTCCCCAGACAGTAACACTCCCTCAGTACCGGGGAGTGTGTGTCTGTGGTTTAACACTCCATTCCCCGGGTACATACATCTCCCCAGACAGTGTGACACTCACTCAGTACCGGGGAGTGTGTTTCTGTGGTTTAACACTCCATTCCCCGAGTATATACATCTCCCCAGACAGTGTGACACTCCCTCAGTACCGGGGAGTGTGTGTCTGTGGTTTAACACTCCATTCCCCGAGTATATACATCTCCCCAGACAGTGACAGTCCCTCAGTACGGGGGAGTGTGTGTCTGTGGTTTAACACTCCATTCCCCGAGTATATACATCTCCCCAGACAGTTTAACACACCCTCAGTAACGGTGAGTGTGTGTCTGTGGTTTAACACTCCATTCCCCGAGAATATACATCTCCCCAGACAGTGTGACACCCCCTCAATACCGGGGAGTGTGTGTCTGTGGTTTAACACTCCAATCCCCGGGTATATACATCTCCCCAGACAGTGACACTCCCTCAGTACCGGGGAGTGTGTGTCTGTGGTTTAACATTCCATTCCCCGGGTATATACATCTCCGCAGATAGTGTAACACTCCCTCAGTACCGGGGAGTGTGTGTCTGTGGTTTAACACTCCATTCCGCGAGTATATACATCTCCCCAGACAGTGACACTCCCTCAGAACCGGGGAGTGTGTGTCTGTGGTTTAACACTCCATTCCCCGGGTATATACATCTCCCCAGACAGTGTAACACTCCCTCAGTAACGGGGAGTGTGTGTCTGTGGTTTAACACTCCATTCCCCGAGTATATACATCTCCCCAGACAGTTTAACACTCCCTCAGTAACGGGGAGTGTGTGTCTGTGGTTTAACACTCCATTCCCCGAGAATATACATCTCCCCAGACAGTGACACCCCCTCAGTACCGGGGAGTGTGTTTCTGTGGAAAACACTCCATTCCCCGAGTATGTACATCTCCCCAGACAGTGTGACACTCCCTCAGTACCGGGGAGTGTGTGTCTGTGGTTTAACACTCCATTCCCCGGGTATATACATCTCCCCAGACAGTGACACCCCCTCAGTACCGGGGAGTGTGTATCTGTGGTTTAACACTCCATTCCCCGAGTATATACATCTCCCCAGACAGTGACACCCCCTCAGTACCGGGGAGTGTGTGTCTGTGTTTTAACACTCCATTCCCCGAGTATATACATCTCCCCAGACAGTGATACTCCCTCAGTACCGGGGAGTGTGTGTCTGTGGTTTAACACTCCATTCCCCGAATATATACATCTGCCCAGACAGTGTGACACTCCCTCAGTACCGGGGTGTGTGTGTCTGCGCTTTAACACCCCATTCCCCGAGTATATACATCTCCCCAGACAGTGACACTCCCTCAATACCGGGGAGTGTGAGTCTGTGGTTTAACACTCCATTCCCCGGGTATATACATCTCCCCAGACAGTGTAACACTCCCTCAGCACCGGGGAGTGTGTGTCTGTGGTTTAACACTCCATTCCCCGAGTATATACATCTCCCCAGACAGTGACACTCCCTCAGAACCGGGGAGTGTGTGTCTGTGGTTTAACATTCCATTCCCCGAGAATATACATCTCCCCAGACAGTGTGACACCCCCTCAATACCGGGGAGTGTGTGTCTGTGGTTTAACACTCCATTCCCCGGGTATATACATCTCCCCAGACAGTGACACTCCCTCAGTACCGGGGAGTGTGTGTCTGTGGTTTAACATTCCATTCCCCGGGTATATACATCTCCGCAGACAGTGTAACACTCCCTCAGTACCGGGGAGTGTGTGTCTGTGGTTTAACACTCCATTCCCCGAGTATATACATCTCCCCAGACAGTGACACTCCCTCAGAACCGGGGAGTGTGTGTCTGTGGTTTAACACTCCATTCCCCGGGTATATACATCTCCCCAGACAGTGTAACACTCCCTCAGTAACGGGGAGTGTGTGTCTGTGGTTTAACACTCCATTCCCCGAGTATATACATCTCCCCAGACAGTTTAACACTCCCTCAGTAACGGGGATTGTGTGTCTGTGGTTTAACACTCCATTCCCCGAGAATATACATCTCCCCAGACAGTGTGACACACCCTCAATACCGGGGAGTGTGTGTCTGTGGTTTAACACTCCATTCCCCGGGTATATACATCTCCCCAGACAGTGACACCCCCTCAGTACCGGGGAGTGTGTTTCTGTGGAAAACACTCCATTCCCCGAGTATGTACATCTCCCCAGACAGTGTGACACTCCCTCAGTACCGGGGAGTGTGTGTCTGTGGTTTAACACTCCATTCCCCGAGTATATACATCTCCCCAGACAGTAACACTCCCTCAGTACCGGGGAGTGTGTGTCTGTGGTTTAACACTCCATTCCCCGAGTATGTACATCTCCCCAGACAGTGATACTCCCTCAATACCGGGGAGTGTGTGTCTGTGGTTTAACACTCCATTCCCCGGGTATATACATCTCCCCAGACAGTGACACTCCCTCAGTACCGGGGAGTGTGTGTCTGTGGTTTAACATTCCATTCCCCGGGTATATACATCTCTGCAGACAGTGTAACACTCCGTCAGTACCGGGGAGTGTGTGTCTGTGGTTTAACACTCCATTCCCCGAGTATATACATCTCCCCAGACAGTGACACTCCCTCAGAACCGGGGAGTGTGTGTCTGTGGTTTAACACTCCATTCCCCGGGTATATACATCTCCCCAGACAGTGTAACACTCCCTCAGTAACGGGGAGTGTGTGTCTGTGGTTTAACACTCCATTCCCCGATTATGTACATCTCCCCAGACAGTGATACTCCCTCAATACCGGGGAGTGTGTGTCTGTGGTTTAACACTCAATTCCCCGAGTATGTACATCTCCCCAGACAGTAACACTCCCTCAGTACCGGGGAGTGTGTGTCTGTGGTTTAACACTCCATTCCCCGGGTACATACATCTCCCCAGACAGTGTGACACTCACTCAGTACCGGGGAGTGTGTTTCTGTGGTTTAACACTCCATTCCCCGAGTATATACATCTCCCCAGACAGTGTGACACTCCCTCAGTACCGGGGAGTGTGTGTCTGTGGTTTAACACTCCATTCCCCAAGTATATACATCTCCCCAGACAGTGACAGTCCCTCAGTACCGGGGAGTGTGTGTCTGTGGTTTAACACTCCATTCCCCGAGTATATACATCTCCCCAGACAGTGACACTCCCTCAGTACCAGGGAGTGTGTCTCTGGTTTAACACTCCATTCCCCGAGTATATACATCTCCCCAGACAGTGACACTCCCTCAGTACCAGGGAGTGTGTGTCTGTGGTTTAACACTCCATTCCCCGAGTATATACATCTCCCCAGACCGAGACACTCCCTCAGTGACGAGTGTGTGTCTGTGGTTTAACACTCCATTCCCCGGGTATATACATCTCCCCAGTGTGACACTCCCTCAGTACCGGGGAGTGTGTGTCTGTGGATTAACTCTCCATTCCCCGGGTATATACATCTCCCCAGACAGTGACACTCCCTCAGTACCGGGGTGTGTGTGTCTGTGGTTTAACACTCCATTCCCCGAGTATATACGTCTCCCCAGACAGTGATACTCCCACAGTACCGGGGAGTGTGTGTCTGTGGTTTAACACTCCATTCCCCGAATATATACATCTGCCCAGACAGTGTGACACTCCCTCAGTACCGGGGTGTGTGTGTCTGCGCTTTAACACTCCATTCCCCGAGTATATACATCTCCCCAGACAGTGACACTCCCTCAATACCGGGGAGTGTGTGTCTGTGGTTTAACACTCCATTCCCCGGGTATATACATCTCCCCAGACAGTGTAACACTCCCTCAGTACCGGGGAGTGTGTGTCTGTGGTTTAACACTCCATTCCCCGAGTATATACATCTCCCCAGACAGTGACACTCCCTCAGAACCGGGGAGTGTGTGTCTGTGGTTTAACACTCCATTCCCCGGGTATATACATCTCCCCAGACAGTGTAACACTCCCTCAGTAACGGGGAGTGTGTGTCTGTGGTTTAACACTCCATTCCCCGAGTATATACATCTCCCCAGACAGTTTAACACTCCCTCAGTAACGGGGAGTGTGTGTCTGTGGTTTAACACTCCATTCCCCGAGAATATACATCTCCCCAGACAGTGTGACACCCCCTCAATACCGGGGAGTGTGTGTCTGTGGTTTAACACTCCATTCCCCGGGTATATACATCTCCCCAGACAGTGACACCCCCTCAGTACCGGGGAGTGTGTGTCTGTGGTTGAACACTCCATTCCCCGGGTATATACATCTCCCCAGACAGTGACACTCCCTCAGTACCGGGGAGTGTGTGTCTGTGGTTTAACATTCCATTCCCCAGGTATATACATCTCCGCAGACAGTGTAACACTCCCTCAGTACCGGGGAGTGTGTGTCTGTGGTTTAACACTCCATTCCCCGAGTATATACATCTCCCCAGACAGTGACACTCCCTCAGAACCGGGGAGTGTGTGTCTGTGGTTTAACACTCCATTCCCCGGGTATATACATCTCCCCAGACAGTGTAACACTCCCTCAGTAACGGGGAGTGTGTGTCTGTGGTTTAACACTCCATTCCCCGAGTATATACATCTCCCCAGACAGTTTAACACTCCCTCAGTAACGGGGAGTGTGTGTCTGTGGTTTAACACTCCATTCCCCGGGTATATACATCTCCCCAGCAAGTGACACCCCCTCAGTACCGGGGAGTGTGTTTCCTTGGAAAACACTCCATTCCCCGAGTATGTACATCTCCCCAGACAGTGTGACACTCCCTCAGTACCGGGGAGTGTGTGTCTGTGGTTTAACACTCCATTCCCCGAGTATATACATCTCCCCAGACAGTAACACTCACTCAGTACCGGGGAGTGTGTGTCTGTGGTTTAACACTCCATTCCCCGGTTATGTACATCTCCCCAGACAGTGATACTCCCTCAATACCGGGGAGTGTGTGTCTGTGGTTTAACACTCCATTCCCCGGGTATATACATCTCCCCAGACAGTGACACTCCCTCAGTACCGGGGAGTGTGTGTCTGTGGTTTAACATTCCATTCCCCGGGTATATACATCTCCGCAGACAGTGTAACACTCCCTCAGTACCGGGGAGTGTGTGTCTGTGGTTTAACACTCCATTCCCCGAGTATATACATCTCCCCAGACACTGACACTCCCTCAGAACCGGGGAGTGTGTGTCTGTGGTTTAACACTCCATTCCCCGGGTATATACATCTCCCCAGACAGTGTAACACTCCCTCAGTAACGGGGAGTGTGTGTCTGTGGTTTAACACTCCATTCCCCGATTATGTACATCTCCCCAGACAGTGATACTCCCTCAATACCGGGGAGTGTGTGTCTGTGGTTTAACACTCAATTCCCCGAGTATGTACATCTCCCCAGACAGTAACACTCCCTCAGTACCGGGGAGTGTGTGTCTGTGGTTTAACACTCCATTCCCCGGGTACATACATCTCCCCAGACAGTGTGACACTCACTCAGTACCGGGGAGTGAGTTTCTGTGGTTTAACACTCCATTCCCCGAGTATATACATCTCCCCAGACAGTGTGACACTCCCTCAGTACCGGGGAGTGTGTGTCTGTGGTTTAACACTCCATTCCCCAAGTATATACATCTCCCCAGACAGTGACAGTCCCTCAGTACCGGGGAGTGTGTGTCTGTGGTTTAACACTCCATTCCCCGAGTATATACATCTCCCCAGACAGTGACACTCCCTCAGTACCAGGGAGTGTGTCTCTGGTTTAACACTCCATTCCCCGAGTATATACATCTCCCCAGACAGTGACACTCCCTCAGTACCAGGGAGTGTGTGTCTGTGGTTTAACACTCCATTCCCCGAGTATATACATCTCCCCAGACCGAGACACTCCCTCAGTGACGAGTGTGTGTCTGTGGTTTAACACTCCATTCCCCGGGTATATACATCTCCCCAGTGTGACACTCCCTCAGTACCGGGGAGTGTGTGTCTGTGGTTTAACTCTCCATTCCCCGGGTATATACATCTCCCCAGACAGTGACACTCCCTCAGTACCGGGGTGTGTGTGTCTGTGGTTTAACACTCCATTCCCCGAGTATATACATCTCCCCAGACAGTGATACTCCCACAGTACCGGGGAGTGTGTGTCTGTGGTTTAACACTCCATTCCCCGAATATATACATCTGCCCAGACAGTGTGACACTCCCTCAGTACCGGGGTGTGTGTGTCTGCGCTTTAACACTCCATTCCCCGAGTATATACATCTCCCCAGACAGTGACACTCCCTCAATACCGGGGAGTGTGTGTCTGTGGTTTAACACTCCATTCCCCGGGTATATACATCTCCCCAGACAGTGTAACACTCCCTCAGTACCGGGGAGTGTGTGTCTGTGGTTTAACACTCCATTCCCCGAGTATATACATCTCCCCAGACAGTGACACTCCCTCAGAACCGGGGAGTGTGTGTCTGTGGTTTAACACTCCATTCCCCGGGTATATACATCTCCCCAGACAGTGTAACACTCCCTCAGTAACGGGGAGTGTGTGTCTGTGGTTTAACACTCCATTCCCCGAGTATATACATCTCCCCAGACAGTTTAACACTCCCTCAGTAACGGGGAGTGTGTGTCTGTGGTTTAACACTCCATTCCCCGAGAATATACATCTCCCCAGACAGTGTGACACCCCCTCAATACCGGGGAGTGTGTGTCTGTGGTTTAACACTCCATTCCCCGGGTATATACATCTCCCCAGACAGTGACACCCCCTCAGTACCGGGGAGTGTGTGTCTGTGGTTGAACACTCCATTCCCCTGGTATATACATCTCCCCAGACAGTGACACTCCCTCAGTACCGGGGAGTGTGTGTCTGTGGTTTAACATTCCATTCCCCAGGTATATACATCTCCGCAGACAGTGTAACACTCCCTCAGTACCGGGGAGTGTGTGTCTGTGGTTTAACACTCCATTCCCCGAGTATATACATCTCCCCAGACAGTGACACTCCCTCAGAACCGGGGAGTGTGTGTCTGTGGTTTAACACTCCATTCCCCGAGTATATACATCTCCCCAGACAGTGTGACACTCCCTCAGTACCGGGGAGTGTGTGTCTGTGGTTTAACACTCCATTCCCCAAGTATATACATCTCCCCAGACAGTGACAGTCCCTCAGTACCGGGGAGTGTGTGTCTGTGGTTTAACACTCCATTCCCCGAGTATATACATCTCCCCAGACAGTGACACTCCCTCAGTACCAGGGAGTGTGTCTCTGGTTTAACACTCCATTCCCCGAGTATATACATCTCCCCAGACAGTGACACTCCCTCAGTACCAGGGAGTGTGTGTCTGTGGTTTAACACTCCATTCCCCGAGTATATACATCTCCCCAGACCGAGACACTCCCTCAGTGACGAGTGTGTGTCTGTGGTTTAACACTCCATTCCCCGGGTATATACATCTCCCCAGTGTGACACTCCCTCAGTACCGGGGAGTGTGTGTCTGTGGTTTAACTCTCCATTCCCCGGGTATATACATCTCCCCAGACAGTGACACTCCCTCAGTACCGGGGTGTGTGTGTCTGTGGTTTAACACTCCATTCCCCGAGTATATACATCTCCCCAGACAGTGATACTCCCACAGTACCGGGGAGTGTGTGTCTGTGGTTTAAAACTCCATTCCCCGAATATATACATCTGCCCAGACAGTGTGACACTCCCTCAGTACCGGGGTGTGTGTGTCTGCGCTTTAACACTCCATTCCCCGAGTATATACATCTCCCCAGACAGTGACACTCCCTCAATACCGGGGAGTGTGTGTCTGTGGTTTAACACTCCATTCCCCGGGTATATACATCTCCCCAGACAGTGTAACACTCCCTCAGTACCGGGGAGTGTGTCTCTGGTTTAACACTCCATTCCCCGAGTATATACATCTCCCCAGACAGTGACACTCCCTCAGTACCAGGGAGTGTGTGTCTGTGGTTTAACACTCCATTCCCCGAGTATATACATCTCCCCAGACCGAGACACTCCCTCAGTGACGAGTGTGTGTCTGTGGTTTAACACTCCATTCCCCGGGTATATACATCTCCCCAGTGTGACACTCCCTCAGTACCGGGGAGTGTGTGTCTGTGGTTTAACTCTCCATTCCCCGGGTATATACATCTCCCCAGACAGTGACACTCCCTCAGTACCGGGGTGTGTGTGTCTGTGGTTTAACACTCCATTCCCCGAGTATATACATCTCCCCAGACAGTGATACTCCCACAGTACCGGGGAGTGTGTGTCTGTGGTTTAAAACTCCATTCCCCGAATATATACATCTGCCCAGACAGTGTGACACTCCCTCAGTACCGGGGTGTGTGTGTCTGCGCTTTAACACTCCATTCCCCGAGTATATACATCTCCCCAGACAGTGACACTCCCTCAATACCGGGGAGTGTGTGTCTGTGGTTTAACACTCCATTCCCCGGGTATATACATCTCCCCAGACAGTGTAACACTCCCTCAGTACCGGGGAGTGTGTGTCTGTGGTTTAACACTCCATTCCCCGAGTATATACATCTCCCCAGACAGTGACACTCCCTCAGAACCGGGGAGTGTGTGTCTGTGGTTTAACACTCCATTCCCCGGGTATATACATCTCCCCAGACAGTGTAACACTCCCTCAGTAACGGGGAGTGTGTGTCTGTGGTTTAACACTCCATTCCCCGAGTATATACATCTTCCCAGACAGTTTAACACTCCCTCAGTAACGGGGAGTGTGTGTCTGTGGTTTAACACTCCATTCCCCGAGAATATACATCTCCCCAGACAGTGTGACACCCCCTCAATACCGGGGAGTGTGTGTCTGTGGTTTAACACTCCATTCCCCGGGTATATACATCTCCCCAGACAGTGACACCCCCTCAGTACCGGGGAGTGTGTGTCTGTGGTTGAACACTCCATTCCCCTGGTATATACATCTCCCCAGACAGTGACACTCCCTCAGTACCGGGGAGTGTGTGTCTGTGGTTTAACATTCCATTCCCCAGGTATATACATCTCCGCAGACAGTGTAACACTCCCTCAGTACCGGGGAGTGTGTGTCTGTGGTTTAACACTCCATTCCCCGAGTATATACATCTCCCCAGACAGTGACACTCCCTCAGAACCGGGGAGTGTGTGTCTGTGGTTTAACACTCCATTCCCCGGGTATATACATCTCCCCAGACAGTGTAACACTCCCTCAGTAACGGGGAGTGTGTGTCTGTGGTTTAACACTCCATTCCCCGAGTATATACATCTCCCCAGACAGTTTAACACTCCCTCAGTAACGGGGAGTGTGTGTCTGTGGTTTAACACTCCATTCCCCGAGAATATACATCTCCCCAGACAGTGTGACACCCCCTCAATACCGGGGAGTGTGTGTCTGTGGTTTAACACTCCATTCCCCGGGTATATACATCTCCCCAGGCAGTGACACCCCCGCAGTACCGGGGAGTGTGTTTCCTTGGAAAACACTCCATTCCCCGAGTATGTACATCTCCCCAGACAGTGTGACACTCCCTCAGTACCGGGGAGTGTGTGTCTGTGGTTTAACACTCCATTCCCCGAGTATATACATCTCCCCAGACAGTAACACTCACTCAGTACCGGGGAGTGTGTGTCTGTGGTTTAACACTCCATTCCCCGGTTATGTACATCTCCCCAGACAGTGATACTCCCTCAATACCGGGGAGTGTGTGTCTGTGGTTTAACACTCCATTCCCCGAGTATGTACATCTCCCCAGACAGTGTAACACTCCCTCAGTAACGGGGAGTGTGTGTCTGTGGTTTAACACTCCATTCCCCGAGTATATACATCTCCCCAGACAGTTTAACACTCCCTCAGTAACAAGGAGTGTGTGTCTGTGGTTTAACACTCCATTCCCCGAGAATATACATCTCCCCAGACAGTGTGACACCCCCTCAATACCGGGGAGTGTGTGTCTGTGGTTTAACACTCCATTCCCCGGGTATATACATCTCCCCAGACAGTGACACCCCCTCAGTACCGGGGAGTGTGTTTCCTTGGAAAACACTCCATTCCCCGAGTATGTACATCTCCCCAGACAGTGTGACACTCCCTCAGTACCGGGGAGTGTGTGTCTGTGGTTTAACACTCCATTCCCCGAGTATATACATCTCCCCAGACAGTAACACTCCCTCAGTACCGGGGAGTGTGTGTCTGTGGTTTAACACTCCATTCCCCGAGTATGTACATCTCCCCAGACAGTAACACTCCCTCAGTACCGGGGAGTGTGTGTCTGTGGTTTAACACTCCATTCCCCGGGTACATACATCTCCCCAGACAGTGTGACACTCACTCAGTACCGGGGAGTGTGTTTCTGTGGTTTAACACTCCATTCCCCGAGTATATACATCTCCCCAGACAGTGACACTCCCTCAGTACCAGGGAGTGTGTGTCTGTGGTTTAACACTCCATTCCCCGAGTATATACATCTCCCCAGACAGTGACACTCCCTCAGTACCAGGGAGTGTGTGTCTGTGGTTTAACACTCCATTCCCCGAGTATATACATCTCCCCAGACCGAGACACTCCCTCAGTGACGAGGAGTGTGTGTCTGTGGTTTAACACTCCATTCCCCGGGTATATACATCTCCCCAGTGTGACACTCCCTCAGTACCGGGGAGTGTGTGTCTGTGGTTTAACTCTCCATTCCCCGGGTATGTACATCTCCCCAGACAGTGACACTCCCTCAGTACCGGGGTGTGTGTGTCTGTGGTTTAACACTCCATTCCCCGAGTATATACATCTCCCCAGACAGTGTGACACTCCCTCAGTACCGGGGAGTGTGTGTCTGTGGTTTAACACTCCATTCCCCGGGTACATACATCTCCCCAGACAGTGTGACACTCACTCAGTACCGGGGAGTGTGTTTCTGTGGTTTAACACTCCATTCCCCTAGTATATACATCTCCCCAGACCGAGACACTCCCTCAGTGACGAGTGTGTGTCTGTGGTTTAACACTCCATTCCCCGGGTATATACATCTCCCCAGTGTGACACTCCCTCAGTACCGGGGAGTGTGTGTCTGTGGTTTAACTCTCCATTCCCCGGGTATATACATCTCCCCAGACAGTGACACTCCCTCAGTACCGGGGTGTGTGTGTCTGTGGTTTAACACTCCATTCCCCGAGTATATACATCTCCCCAGACAGTGATACTCCCACAGTACCGGGGAGTGTGTGTCTGTGGTTTAACACTCCATTCCCCGAATATATACATCTGCCCAGACAGTGTGACACTCCCTCAGTACCGGGGTGTGTGTGTCTGCGCTTTAACACTCCATTCCCCGAGTATATACATCTCCCCAGACAGTGTAACACTCCCTCAGTACCGGGGAGTGTGTGTCTGTGGTTTAACACTCCATTCCCCGGGTATATACATCTCCCCAGACAGTGTAACACTCCCTCAGTAACGGGGAGTGTGTGTCTGTGGTTTAACACTCCATTCCCCGAGTATATACATCTCCCCAGACAGTTTAACACTCCCTCAGTAACGGGGAGTGTGTGTCTGTGGTTTAACACTCCATTCCCCGAGAATATACATCTCCCCAGACAGTGTGACACCCCCTCAATACCGGGGAGTGTGTGTCTGTGGTTTAACACTCCATTCCCCGGGTATATACATCTCCCCAGACAGTGACACCCCCTCAGTACCGGGGAGTGTGTGTCTGTGGTTGAACACTCCATTCCCCGGGTATATACATCTCCCCAGACAGTGACACTCCCTCAGTACCGGGGAGTGTGTGTCTGTGGTTTAACATTCCATTCCCCAGGAATATACATCTCCGCAGACAGTGTAACACTCCCTCAGTACCGGGGAGTGTGTGTCTGTGGTTTAACACTCCATTCCCCGAGTATATACATCTCCCCAGACAGTGACACTCCCTCAGAACCGGGGAGTGTGTGTCTGTGGTTTAACACTCCATTCCCCGGGTATATACATCTCCCCAGACAGTGTAACACTCCCTCAGTAACGGGGAGTGTGTGTCTGTGGTTTAACACTCCATTCCCCGAGTATATACATCTCCCCAGACAGTTTAACACTCCCTCAGTAACGGGGAGTGTGTGTCTGTGGTTTAACACTCCATTCCCCGAGAATATACATCTCCCCAGACAGTGTGACACCCCCTCAATACCGGGGAGTGTGTGTCTGTGGTTTAACACTCCATTCCCCGGGTATATACATCTCCCCAGGCAGTGACACCCCCTCAGTACCGGGGAGTGTGTTTCCTTGGAAAACACTCCATTCCCCGAGTATGTACATCTCCCCAGACAGTGTGACACTCCCTCAGTACCGGGGAGTGTGTGTCTGTGGTTTAACACTCCATTCCCCGAGTATATACATCTCCCCAGACAGTAACACTCACTCAGTACCGGGGAGTGTGTGTCTGTGGTTTAACACTCCATTCCCCGAGTATATACATCTCCCCAGACAGTTTAACACTCCCTCAGTAACAAGGAGTGTGTGTCTGTGGTTTAACACTCCATTCCCCGAGAATATACATCTCCCCAGACAGTGTGACACCCCCTCAATACCGGGGAGTGTGTGTCTGTGGTTTAACACTCCATTCCCCGGGTATATACATCTCCCCAGACAGTGACACCCCCTCAGTACCGGGGAGTGTGTTTCCTTGGAAAACACTCCATTCCCCGAGTATGTACATCTCCCCAGACAGTGTGACACTCCCTCAGTACCGGGGAGTGTGTGTCTGTGGTTTAACACTCCATTCCCCGAGTATATACATCTCCCCAGACAGTAACACTCCCTCAGTACCGGGGAGTGTGTGTCTGTGGTTTAACACTCCATTCCCCGAGTATGTACATCTCCCCAGACAGTAACACTCCCTCAGTACCGGGGAGTGTGTGTCTGTGGTTTAACACTCCATTCCCCGGGTACATACATCTCCCCAGACAGTGTGACACTCACTCAGTACCGGGGAGTGTGTTTCTGTGGTTTAACACTCCATTCCCCGAGTATATACATCTCCCCAGACAGTGACACTCCCTCAGTACCAGGGAGTGTGTGTCTGTGGTTTAACACTCCATTCCCCGAGTATATACATCTCCCCAGACAGTGACACTCCCTCAGTACCAGGGAGTGTGTGTCTGTGGTTTAACACTCCATTCCCCGAGTATATACATCTCCCCAGACCGAGACACTCCCTCAGTGACGAGGAGTGTGTGTCTGTGGTTTAACACTCCATTCCCCGGGTATATACATCTCCCCAGTGTGACACTCCCTCAGTACCGGGGAGTGTGTGTCTGTGGTTTAACTCTCCATTCCCCGGGTATGTACATCTCCCCAGACAGTGACACTCCCTCAGTACCGGGGTGTGTGTGTCTGTGGTTTAACACTCCATTCCCCGAGTATATACATCTCCCCAGACAGTGTGACACTCCCTCAGTACCGGGGAGTGTGTGTCTGTGGTTTAACACTCCATTCCCCGGGTACATACATCTCCCCAGACAGTGTGACACTCACTCAGTACCGGGGAGTGTGTTTCTGTGGTTTAACACTCCATTCCCCTAGTATATACATCTCCCCAGACCGAGACACTCCCTCAGTGACGAGTGTGTGTCTGTGGTTTAACACTCCATTCCCCGGGTATATACATCTCCCCAGTGTGACACTCCCTCAATACCGGGGAGTGTGTGTCTGTGGTTTAACTCTCCATTCCCCGGGTATATACATCTCCCCAGACAGTGACACTCCCTCAGTACCGGGGTGTGTGTGTCTGTGGTTTAACACTCCATTCCCCGAGTATATACATCTCCCCAGACAGTGATACTCCCACAGTACCGGGGAGTGTGTGTCTGTGGTTTAACACTCCATTCCCCGAATATATACATCTGCCCAGACAGTGTGACACTCCCTCAGTACCGGGGTGTGTGTGTCTGCGCTTTAACACTCCATTCCCCGAGTATATACATCTCCCCAGACAGTGACACTCCCTCAATACCGGGGAGTGTGTGTCTGTGGTTTAACACTCCATTCCCCGGGTATATACATCTCCCCAGACAGTGTAACACTCCCTCAGTACCGGGGAGTGTGTGTCTGTGGTTTAACACTCCATTCCCCGAGTATATACATCTCCCCAGACAGTGACACTCCCTCAGAACCGGGGAGTGTGTGTCTGTGGTTTAACACTCCATTCCCCGGGTATATACATCTCCCCAGACAGTGTAACACTCCCTCAGTAACGGGGAGTGTGTGTCTGTGGTTTAACACTCCATTCCCCGAGTATATACATCTCCCCAGACAGTTTAACACTCCCTCAGTAACGGGGAGTGTGTGTCTGTGGTTTAACACTCCATTCCCCGAGAATATACATCTCCCCAGACAGTGTGACACCCCCTCAATACCGGGGAGTGTGTGTCTGTGGTTTAACACTCCATTCCCCGGGTATATACATCTCCCCAGACAGTGACACCCCCTCAGTACCGGGGAGTGTGTGTCTGTGGTTGAACACTCCATTCCCCGGGTATATACATCTCCCCAGACAGTGACACTCCCTCAGTACCGGGGAGTGTGTGTCTGTGGTTTAACATTCCATTCCCCAGGAATATACATCTCCGCAGACAGTGTAACACTCCCTCAGTACCGGGGAGTGTGTGTCTGTGGTTTAACACTCCATTCCCCGAGTATATACATCTCCCCAGACAGTGACACTCCCTCAGAACCGGGGAGTGTGTGTCTGTGGTTTAACACTCCATTCCCCGGGTATATACATCTCCCCAGACAGTGTAACACTCCCTCAGTAACGGGGAGTGTGTGTCTGTGGTTTAACACTCCATTCCCCGAGTATATACATCTCCCCAGACAGTTTAACACTCCCTCAGTAACGGGGAGTGTGTGTCTGTGGTTTAACACTCCATTCCCCGAGAATATACATCTCCCCAGACAGTGTGACACCCCCTCAATACCGGGGAGTGTGTGTCTGTGGTTTAACACTCCATTCCCCGGGTATATACATCTCCCCAGGCAGTGACACCCCCTCAGTACCGGGGAGTGTGTTTCCTTGGAAAACACTCCATTCCCCGAGTATGTACATCTCCCCAGACAGTGTGACACTCCCTCAGTACCGGGGAGTGTGTGTCTGTGGTTTAACACTCCATTCCCCGAGTATATACATCTCCCCAGACAGTAACACTCACTCAGTACCGGGGAGTGTGTGTCTATGGTTTAACACTCCATTCCCCGGTTATGTACATCTCCCCAGACAGTGATACTCCCTCAATACCGGGGAGTGTGTGTCTGTGGTTTAACACTCCATTCCCCGAGTATGTACATCTCCCCAGACAGTGTAACACTCCCTCAGTAACGGGGAGTGTGTGTCTGTGGTTTAACACTCCATTCCCCGAGTATATACATCTCCCCAGACAGTTTAACACTCCCTCAGTAACGGGGAGTGTGTGTCTGTGGTTTAACACTCCATTCCCCGAGAATATACATCTCCCCAGACAGTGTGACACCCCCTCAATACCGGGGAGTGTGTGTCTGTGGTTTAACACTCCATTCCCCGGGTATATACATCTCCCCAGACAGTGACACCCCCTCAGTACCGGGGAGTGTGTTTCCTTGGAAAACACTCCATTCCCCGAGTATGTACATCTCCCCAGACAGTGTGACACTCCCTCAGTACCGGGGAGTGTGTGTCTGTGGTTTAACACTCCATTCCCCGTGTATATACATCTCCCCAGACAGTAACACTCCCTCAGTACCGGGGAGTGTGTGTCTGTGGTTTAACACTCCATTCCCCGAGTATGTACATCTCCCCAGACAGTAACACTCCCTCAGTACCGGGGAGTGTGTGTCTGTGGTTTAACACTCCATTCCCCGGGTACATACATCTCCCCAGACAGTGTGACACTCACTCAGTACCGGGGAGTGTGTTTCTGTGGTTTAACACTCCATTCCCCGAGTATATACATCTCCCCAGACAGTGTGACACTCCCTCAGTACCGGGGAGTGTGTGTCTGTGGTTTAACACTCCATTCCCCGAGTATATACATCTCCCCAGACAGTGACAGTCCCTCAGTACCGGGGAGTGTGTGTCTGTGGTTTAACACTCCATTCCCCGAGTATATACATCTCCCCAGACAGTGACACTCCCTCAGTACCAGGGAGTGTGTGTCTGTGGTTTAACACTCCATTCCCCGAGTATATACATCTCCCCAGACAGTGACACTCCCTCAGTACCAGGGAGTGTGTGTCTGTGGTTTAACACTCCATTCCCCGAGTATATACATCTCCCCAGACCGAGACACTCCCTCAGTGACGAGGAGTGTGTGTCTGTGGTTTAACACTCCATTCCCCGGGTATATACATCTCCCCAGTGTGACACTCCCTCAGTACCGGGGAGTGTGTGTCTGTGGTTTAACTCTCCATTCCCCGGGTATGTACATCTCCCCAGACAGTGACACTCCCTCAGTACCGGGGTGTGTGTGTCTGTGGTTTAACACTCCATTCCCCGAGTATATACATCTCCCCAGACAGTGTGACACTCCCTCAGTACCGGGGAGTGTGTGTCTGTGGTTTAACACTCCATTCCCCGAGTATATACATCTCCCCAGACAGTGACACTCCCTCAGTACCGGGGAGTGTGTGTCTGTGGTTTAACACTCCATTCCCCGAGTATATACATCTCCCCAGACAGTGTGACACACCCTCAGTACCGGGGAGTGTGTGTCTGTGGTTTAACACTCCATTCCCCGAGTATATACATCTCCCCAGACAGTCACAGTCCCTCAGTACCGGGGAGTGTGTGTCTGTGGTTTAACACTCCATTCCCCGAATATATACATCTCCCCAGACAGTGTGATATTCCCTCAGTACCGGCGAGTGTGTGTCTGTGGTTTAACACTCCATTCCCCGAGTATATACATCTCCCCAGACAGTGACAGTCCCTCAGTACCGGGGAGTGTGTGTCTGTGGAAAACACTCCATTCCCCGGGTATATGCATCTCCCCAGACAGTAACACTCCCTCAGTACCGGGGAGTGTGTGTCTGTGGTTTAACACTCCATTCCCCGGGTATATACATCTCCCCAGACGGAGACACTCCCTCAGTACCGGGGAGTGTGTGTCTGTGGTTTAACACTCCATTCCCCGGGTATATACATCTCCCCAGACAGTGTGACACTCCCACAGTACCGGGGAGTGTGTGTCTGTGGTTTAACACTCCATTCCCCGGGTATATACATCTCCCCAGACGGAGACACTCCCTCAGTACCGGGGAGTGTGTGTCTGTGGTTTAACACTCCATTCCCCGGGTATATACATCTCCCCAGACAGTGTGACACTCCCTCAGTACCGGGGAGTGTGTGTCTGTGGAAAACACTCCATTCCCCGAGTATATACATCTCCCCAGACAGTGTGACACTCCCTCAGTACCGGGGAGTGTGTGTCTGTGGAAAACACTCCATTCCCCGAGTATATACATCTCCCCAGTGTGACACTCCCTCAGTACCGGGGTGTGTGTGTCTGTGGTTTAACACTCCATTCCCCGAGTATATACATCTCCCCAGACTGTGTAACACTCTCTCAGTACCGGGGAGTGTGTGTCTGTGGTTTAACACTCCATTCCCCGAGTATATACATCTCCCCAGACAGTGACACAACCTCAGTACCGGGGAGTGTGTGTCTGTGGTTTAACACTCCATTCCCCGAGTATATACATCTCCCCAGACAGTTTAACACTCCCTCAGTAACGCGGAGTGTGTGTCTGTGGTTTAACACTCCATTCCCCGAGAATATACATCTCCCCAGACAGTGTGACACCCCCTCAATACCGGGGAGTGTGTGTCTGTGGTTTAACACTCCATTCCCCGGGTATATACATCTCCCCAGGCAGTGACACCCCCTCAGTACCGGGGAGTGTGTTTCCTTGGAAAACACTCCATTCCCCGAGTATGTACATCTCCCCAGACAGTGTGACACTCCCTCAGTACCGGGGAGTGTGTGTCTGTGGTTTAACACTCCATTCCCCGAGTATATACATCTCCCCAGACAGTAACACTCCCTCAGTACCGGGGAGTGTGTGTCTGTGGTTTAACACTCCATTCCCCGAGTATGTACATCTCCCCAGACAGTAACACTCCCTCAGTACCGGGGAGTGTGTGTCTGTGGTTTAACACTCCATTCCCCGAGTATATACATCTCCCCAGACAGTGACACTCCCTCAGTACCAGGGAGTGTGTGTCTGTGGTTTAACACTCCATTCCCCGAGTATATACATCTCCCCAGACCGAGACACTCCCTCAGTGACGAGGAGTGTTTGTCTGTGGTTTAACACTCCATTCCCCGGGTATATACATCTCCCCAGTGTGACACTCCCTCAGTACCGGGGAGTGTGTGTCTGTGGTTTAACTCTCCATTCCCCGGGTATGTACATCTCCCCAGACAGTGACACTCCCTCAGTATCGGGGTGTGTGTGTCTGTGGTTTAACACTCCATTCCCCGAGTATATACATCTCCCCAGACAGTGTGACACTCCCTCAGTACCGGGGAGTGTGTGTCTGTGGTTTAACACTCCATTCCCCGAGTATATACATCTCCCCAGACAGTGACACTCCCTCAGTACCGGGGAGTGTGTGTCTGTGGTTTAACACTCCATTCCCCGAGTATATACATCTCCCCAGACAGTGTGACACACCCTCAGTACCGGGGAGTGTGTGTCTGTGGTTTAACACTCCATTCCCCGAGTATATACATCTCCCCAGACAGTCACAGTCCCTCAGTACCGGGGAGTGTGTGTCTGTGGTTTAACACTCCATTCCCCGAATATATACATCTCCCCAGACAGTGTGATATTCCCTCAGTACCGGCGAGTGTGTGTCTGTGGTTTAACACTCCATTCCCCGAGTATATACATCTCCCCAGACAGTGACAGTCCCTCAGTACCGGGGAGTGTGTGTCTGTGGAAAACACTCCATTCCCCGGGTATATGCATCTCCCCAGACAGTAACACTCCCTCAGTACCGGGGAGTGTGTGTCTGTGGTTTAACACTCCATTCCCCGGGTATATACATCTCCCCAGACGGAGACACTCCCTCAGTACCGGGGAGTGTGTGTCTGTGGTTTAACACTCCATTCCCCGGGTATATACATCTCCCCAGACAGTGTGACACTCCCACAGTACCGGGGAGTGTGTGTCTGTGGTTTAACACTCCATTCCCCGGGTATATACATCTCCCCAGACGGAGACAGTACCGGGGAGTGTGTGTCTGTGGTTTAACACTCCATTCCCCGGGTATATACATCTCCCCAGACAGTGTGACACTCCCTCAGTACCGGGGAGTGTGTGTCTGTGGAAAACACTCCATTCCCCGAGTATATACATCTCCCCAGACAGTGTGACACTCCCTCAGTACCGGGGAGTGTGTGTCTGTGGAAAACACTCCATTCCCCGAGTATATACATCTCCCCAGACAGTGTAACACTCTCTCAGTACCGGGGAGTGTGTGTCTGTGGTTTAACAGTCCATTCCCCGAGTATATACATCTCCCCAGACAGTGACACAACCTCAGTACCGGGGAGTGTGTGTCTGTGGTTTAACACTCCATTCCCCGAGTATATACATCTCCCCAGACAGTTTAACACTCCCTCAGTAACGCGGAGTGTGTGTCTGTGGTTTAACACTCCATTCCCCGAGAATATACATCTCCCCAGACAGTGTGACACCCCCTCAATACCGGGGAGTGTGTGTCTGTGGTTTAACACTCCATTCCCCGGGTATATACATCTCCCCAGGCAGTGACACACCCTCAGTACCGGGGAGTGTGTTTCCTTGGAAAACACTCCATTCCCCGAGTATGTACATCTCCCCAGACAGTGTGACACTCCCTCAGTACCGGGGAGTGTGTGTCTGTGGTTTAACACTCCATTCCCCGAGTATATACATCTCCCCAGACAGTAACACTCCCTCAGTACCGGGGAGTGTGTGTCTGTGGTTTAACACTCCATTCCCCGAGTATGTACATCTCCCCAGACAGTGATACTCCCTCAATACCGGGGAGTGTGTGTCTGTGGTTTAACACTCCATTCCCCGAGTATATACATCTCCCCAGACAGTGTGATATTCCCTCAGTACCGGCGAGTGTGTGTCTGTGGTTTAACACTCCATTCCCCGACTATATACATCTCCCCAGACAGTGACAGTCCCTCAGTACCGGGGAGTGGGTGTCTGTGGAAAACACTCCATTCCCCGGGTATATGCATCTCCCCAGACAGTAACACTCCCTCAGTACCGGGGAGTGTGTGTCTGTGGTTTAACACTCCATTCCCCGGGTATATACATCTCCCCAGACGGAGACACTCCCTCAGTACCGGGGAGTGTGTGTCTGTGGTTTAACACTCCATTCCCCGGGTATATACATCTCCCCAGACAGTGTGAGACTCCCACAGTACCGGGGAGTGTGTGTCTGTGGTTTAACACTCCATTCCCCGGGTATATACATCTCCCCAGACGGAGACACTCCCTCAGTACCGGGGAGTGTGTGTCTGTGGTTTAACACTCCATTCCCCGGGTATATACATCTCCCCAGACAGTGTGACACTCCCTCAGTATCGGGGAGTGTGTGTCTGTGGAAAACACTCCATTCCCCGAGTATATACATCTCCCCAGACAGTGTGACACTCCCTCAGTACCGGGGAGTGTGTGTCTGTGGAAAACACTCCATTCCCCGAGTATATACATCTCCCCAGTGTGACACTCCTTCAGTACCGGGGTGTGTGTGTCTGTGGTTTAACACTCCATTCCCCGAGTATATACATCTCCCCAGACAGTGTAACACTCTCTCAGTACCGGGGAGTGTGTGTCTGTGGTTTAACACTCCATTCCCCGAGTATATACATCTCCCCAGACAGTGACACACCCTCAGTACCGGGGAGTGTGTGTCTGTGGTTTAACACTCCATTCCCCGAGTATATACATCTCCCCAGACAGTTTAACACTCCCTCAGTAACGCGGAGTGTGTGTCTGTGGTTTAACACTCCATTCCCCGAGAATATACATCTCCCCAGACAGTGTGACACCCCCTCAATACCGGGGAGTGTGTGTCTGTGGTTTAACACTCCATTCCCCGGGTATATACATCTCCCCAGGCAGTGACACCCCCTCAGTACCGGGGAGTGTGTTTCCTTGGAAAACACTCCATTCCCCGAGTATGTACATCTCCCCAGACAGTGTGACACTCCCTCAGTACCGGGGAGTGTGTGTCTGTGGTTTAACACTCCATTCCCCGAGTATATACATCTCCCCAGACAGTAACACTCCCTCAGTACCGGGGAGTGTGTGTCTGTGGTTTAACACTCCATTCCCCGGGTATATACATCTCCCCAGACAGTGTGACACTCCCTCAGTACCGGGGAGTGTGTGTCTGTGGAAAACACTCCATTCCCCGAGTATATACATCTCCCCAGACAGTGTGACACTCCCTCAGTACCGGGGAGTGTGTGTCTGTGGAAAACACTCCATTCCCCGAGTATATACATCTCCCCAGACAGTGTAACACTCTCTCAGTACCGGGGAGTGTGTGTCTGTGGTTTAACAGTCCATTCCCCGAGTATATACATCTCCCCAGACAGTGACACAACCTCAGTACCGGGGAGTGTGTGTCTGTGGTTTAACACTCCATTCCCCGAGTATATACATCTCCCCAGACAGTTTAACACTCCCTCAGTAACGCGGAGTGTGTGTCTGTGGTTTAACACTCCATTCCCCGAGAATATACATCTCCCCAGACAGTGTGACACCCCCTCAATACCGGGGAGTGTGTGTCTGTGGTTTAACACTCCATTCCCCGGGTATATACATCTCCCCAGGCAGTGACACCCCCTCAGTACCGGGGAGTGTGTTTCCTTGGAAAACACTCCATTCCCCGAGTATGTACATCTCCCCAGACAGTGTGACACTCCCTCAGTACCGGGGAGTGTGTGTCTGTGGTTTAACACTCCATTCCCCGAGTATATACATCTCCCCAGACAGTAACACTCCCTCAGTACCGGGGAGTGTGTGTCTGTGGTTTAACACTCCATTCCCCGAGTATGTACATCTCCCCAGACAGTGATACTCCCTCAATACCGGGGAGTGTGTGTCTGTGGTTTAACACTCCATTCCCCGAGTATATACATCTCCCCAGACAGTGTGATATTCCCTCAGTACCGGCGAGTGTGTGTCTGTGGTTTAACACTCCATTCCCCGACTATATACATCTCCCCAGACAGTGACAGTCCCTCAGTACCGGGGAGTGGGTGTCTGTGGAAAACACTCCATTCCCCGGGTATATGCATCTCCCCAGACAGTAACACTCCCTCAGTACCGGGGAGTGTGTGTCTGTGGTTTAACACTCCATTCCCCGGGTATATACATCTCCCCAGACGGAGACACTCCCTCAGTACCGGGGAGTGTGTGTCTGTGGTTTAACACTCCATTCCCCGGGTATATACATCTCCCCAGACAGTGTGAGACTCCCACAGTACCGGGGAGTGTGTGTCTGTGGTTTAACACTCCATTCCCCGGGTATATACATCTCCCCAGACGGAGACACTCCCTCAGTACCGGGGAGTGTGTGTCTGTGGTTTAACACTCCATTCCCCGGGTATATACATCTCCCCAGACAGTGTGACACTCCCTCAGTATCGGGGAGTGTGTGTCTGTGGAAAACACTCCATTCCCCGAGTATATACATCTCCCCAGACAGTGTGACACTCCCTCAGTACCGGGGAGTGTGTGTCTGTGGAAAACACTCCATTCCCCGAGTATATACATCTCCCCAGTGTGACACTCCCTCAGTACCGGGGTGTGTGTGTCTGTGGTTTAACACTCCATTCCCCGAGTATATACATCTCCCCAGACAGTGTAACACTCTCTCAGTACCGGGGAGTGTGTGTCTGTGGTTTAACACTCCATTCCCCGAGTATATACATCTCCCCAGACAGTGACACACCCTCAGTACCGGGGAGTGTGTGTCTGTGGTTTAACACTCCATTCCCCGAGTATATACATCTCCCCAGACAGTTTAACACTCCCTCAGTAACGCGGAGTGTGTGTCTGTGGTTTAACACTCCATTCCCCGAGAATATACATCTCCCCAGACAGTGTGACACCCCCTCAATACCGGGGAGTGTGTGTCTGTGGTTTAACACTCCATTCCCCGGGTATATACATCTCCCCAGGCAGTGACACCCCCTCAGTACCGGGGAGTGTGTTTCCTTGGAAAACACTCCATTCCCCGAGTATGTACATCTCCCCAGACAGTGTGACACTCCCTCAGTACCGGGGAGTGTGTGTCTGTGGTTTAACACTCCATTCCCCGAGTATATACATCTCCCCAGACAGTAACACTCCCTCAGTACCGGGGAGTGTGTGTCTGTGGTTTAACACTCCATTCCCCGAGTATGTACATCTCCCCAGACAGTGATACTCCCTCAATACCGGGGAGTGTGTGTCTGTGGTTTAACACTCCATTCCCCGAGTATGTACATCTCCCCAGACAGTGTAACTCTCCCTCAGTAACGGGGAGTGTGTGTCTGTGGTTTAACACTCCATTCCCCGAGTATATACATCTCCCCAGACAGTTTAACACTCCCTCAGTAACGGGGAGTGTGTGTCTGTGGTTTAACACTCCATTCCCAGAGAATATACATCTCCCCAGACAGTGTGACACCCCCTCAATACCGGGGAGTGTGTGTCTGTGGTTTAACACTCCATTCCCCGGGTATATACATCTCCCCAGACAGTGACACCCCCTCAGTACCGGGGAGTGTGTTTCCTTGGAAAACACTCCATTCCCCGAGTATGTACATCTCCCCAGACAGTGTGACACTCCCTCAGTACCGGGGAGTGTGTGTCTGTGGTTTAACACTCCATTCCCCGAGTATATACATCTTCCCAGACAGTAACACTCCCTCAGTACCGGGGAGTGTGTGTCTGTGGTTTAACACTCCATTCCCCGAGTATGTACATCTCCCCAGACAGTAACACTCCCTCAGTACCGGGGAGTGTGTGTCTGTGGTTTAACACTCCATTCCCCGGGTACATACATCTCCCCAGACAGTGTGACACTCACTCAGTACCGGGGAGTGTGTTTCTGTGGTTTAACACTCCATTCCCCGAGTATATACATCTCCCCAGACAGTGTGACACTCCCTCAGTACCGGGGAGTGTGTGTCTGTGGTTTAACACTCCATTCCCCGAGTATATACATCTCCCCAGTGTGACACTCCCTCAGTACCGGGGAGTGTGTGTCTGTGGTTTAACACTCCATTCCCCGAGTATATACATCTCCCCAGACAGTGTGACACTCCCTCAGTACCGGGGAGTGTGTGTCTGTGGTTTAACACTCCATTCCCCGAGTATATACATCTCCCCAGACAGTGACAATCCCTCAGTACCGGGGAGTGTGTGTCTGTGGTTTAACACTCCATTCCCCGAGTATATACATCTCCCCAGACAGTGTGACACACCCTCAGTACCGGGGAGTGTGTGTCTGTGGTTTAACACTCCATTCCCCGAGTATATACATCTCCCCAGACAGTCACAGTCCCTCAGTACCGGGGAGTGTGTGTCTGTGGTTTAACACTCCATTCCCCGAATATATACATCTCCCCAGACAGTGTGATATTCCCTCAGTACCGGCGAGTGTGTGTCTGTGGTTTAACACTCCATTCCCCGAGTATATACATCTCCCCAGACAGTGACAGTCCCTCAGTACCGGGGAGTGTGTGTCTGTGGAAAACACTCCATTCCCCGGGTATATGCATCTCCCCAGACAGTAACACTCCCTCAGTACCGGGGAGTGTGTGTCTGTGGTTTAACACTCCATTCCCCGGGTATATACATCTCCCCAGACGGAGACACTCCCTCAGTACCGGGGAGTGTGTGTCTGTGGTTTAACACTCCATTCCCCGGGTATATACATCTCCCCAGACAGTGTGACACTCCCACAGTACCGGGGAGTGTGTGTCTGTGGTTTAACACTCCATTCCCCGGGTATATACATCTCCCCAGACGGAGACACTCCCTCAGTACCGGGGAGTGTGTGTCTGTGGTTTAACACTCCATTCCCCGGGTATATACATCTCCCCAGACAGTGTGACACTCCCTCAGTACCGGGGAGTGTGTGTCTGTGGAAAACACTCCATTCCCCGAGTATATACATCTCCCCAGACAGTGTGACAATCCCTCAGTACCGGGGAGTGTGTGTCTGTGGAAAACACTCCATTCCCCGAGTATATACATCTCCCCAGTGTGACACTCCCTCAGTACCGGGGTGTGTGTGTCTGTGGTTTAACACTCCATTCCCCGAGTATATACATCTCCCCAGACAGTGTAACACTCTCTCAGTACCGGGGAGTGTGTTTCTGTGGAAAACACTCCATTCCCCGAGTATGTACATCTCCCCAGACAGTGTGACACTCCCTCAGTACCGGGGAGTGTGTGTCTGTGGTTTAACACTCCATTCCCCGAGTATATACATCTCCCCAGACAGTAACACTCCCTCAGTACCGGGGAGTGTGTGTCTGTGGTTTAACACTCCATTCCCCGGGTATATACATCTCCCCAGACAGTGACACTCCCTCAGTACCGGGGAGTGTGTTTCTGTGGTTTAACACTCCATTCCCCGAGTATATACATCTCCCCAGACAGTGTGACACTCCCTCAGTACCGGGGAGTGTGTGTCTGTGGTTTAACACTCCATTCCCCGGGTATATACATCTCCCCAGACAGTGTGATATTCCCTCAGTACCGGGGAGTGTGTGTCTGTGGTTTAAAACTCCATTCCCCGGGTATATACATCTCCCCAGACAGTGACAGTCCCTCAGTACTGGGGAGTGTGTGTCTGTGGAAAACACTCCATTCCCCGGGTATATGCATCTCCCCAGACAGTAACACTCCCTCAGTACCGGGGAGTGTGTGTCTGTGGTTTAACACTCCATTCCCCGGGTATATACATCTCCCCAGACGGAGACACTCCCTCAGTACCGGGGAGTGTGTGTCTGTGGTTTAACACTCCATTCCCCGGGTATATACATCTCCCCAGACGGAGACACTCCCTCAGTACCGGGGAGTGTGTGTCTGTGGTTTAACACTCCATTCCCCGAGTATATACATCTCCTCAGACAGTGTGACACTCCCTCAGTACCGGGGAGTGTGTGTCTGTGGAAAACACTCCATTCCCCGAGTATATACATCTCCCCAGTGTGACACTCCCTCAGTACCGGGGTGTGTGTGTCTGTGGTTTAACACTCCATTCCCCGAGTATATACATCTCCCCAGACAGTGTGACACTCCCTCAGTACCGGGGAGTGTGTGTCTGTGGTTTAACTCTCCAATCCCCGGGTATATACATCTCCGCAGACAGTGTGACACTCCCTCAGTACCGGGGAGTGTGTGTCTGTGGTTTAACACTCCATTCCCCGGGTATATACATCTCCCCAGACAATGTGACACCCCCTCAGTACCGGGGAGTGTGTGTCTGTGGTTTAACACTCCATTCCCCGGGTATATACATCTCCCCAGACAGTGTGACACTCCCTCAGTACCGGGGAGTGTGTGTCTGTGGTTTAACACTCCATTCCCCGGGTATATACATCTCCCCAGACAGTGACACTCCCTCAGTACCGGGGAGTGTGTGTCTGTGGTTTAACTCTCCATTCCCCGAGTATATACATCTCCCCAGACAGTGACACTCCCTCAGTACCGGGGAGTGTGTGTCTGTGGTTTAACACTCCATTCCCCGAGTATATTCATCTCCCCAGACAGTGTGACACTCCCTCAGTACCGGGGAGTGTGTTTCTGTGGTTTAACACTCCATTCCCCGGGTATATACATCTCCGTAGACAGTGACACTCCCTCAGTACCGCGGAGTGTGTGTCTGTGGAAAACACTCCATTCCCCAGGTATATACATCTCCCCAGACAGTGTGACACTCCCTCAGTACCGGAGAGTGTGTGTCTGTGGTTTAACACTCCATTCCCCGGGTATATACATCTCCCCAGTGTGACACTCCCTCAGTACCGGGGAGTGTGTGTCTGTGGTTTAACGCTCCATTCCCCGGGTATATACATCTCCCCAGACAGTGACACTCCCTCAGTACCGGGGAGTGTGTGTCTGTGGTTTAACACTCCATTCCCCGGGTATATACATCTCCCCAGACAGTGACACTCCCTCAGTACCGGGGAGTGTGTGTCTGTGGTTTAACACTCCATTCCCCGAGTATATACATCTCCCCAGACAGTGTAACACTCCCTCAGTACCGGAGAGTGTGTGTCTGTGGTTTAAGACTCCATTCCCCGAGTATATACATCTCCCCAGACAGTGTGACACTCCCTCAGTACCGGGGAGTGTGTGTCTGTGGTTTAACACTCCATTCCCCGAGTATATACATCTCCCCAGACAGTGTGATACTCCCTCAGTACCGGGGAGTGTGTGTCTGTGGTTTAACACTCCATTCCCCGAGTATATACATCTCCCCAGACAGTGTGACACTCCCTCAGTACCGGGGAGTGTGTGTCTGTGGTTTAACACTCCATTCCCCGGGTATATACATCTCCCCAGACAGTGACACTCGCTCAGTAGCGGGGAGTGTGTGTCTGTGGTTTAACACTCCATTCCCCGGGTATAAACATCTCCCCAGACAGTGTGACACTCCCTCAGTACCGGGGAGTGTGTGTCTGTGGTTTAACACTCCATTCCCCGAGTATATACATCTCCCCAGACAGTGTGATACTCCCTCAGTACCGGGGAGTGTGTGTCTGTGGTTTAACACTCCATTCCCCGGGTATATACATCTCCCCAGACAGTGACAATCCCTCAGTACCGGGGTGTGTGTGTCTGTGGTTTAACACTCCATTCCCCAAGTATATACATCTCCCCAGACAGTGACACTCCCTCAGTACCGGGGAGTGTGTGTCTGTGGTTTAACACTCCATTCCCCGGGTATATACATCTCCCAAGACAGAGATACTCCCTCAGTACCGGAGAGTGTGTGTCTGTGGTTTAACACTCCATTCCCCGAGTATATACATCTCCCCAGACAGTGTGACACTCCCTCAGTACCGGGGAGTGTGTGTCTGTGGTTTAACACTCCATTCCCCGAGTATATACATCTCCGCAGACAGTGACACCCCCTCAGTACCGGGGAGTGTGTGTCTGTGGTTTAACACTCCATTCCCCGAGTATATACATCTCCCCAGACAGTAACAGTCCCTCAGTACCGGGGAGTGTGTGTCTGTGGTTTAACACTCCATTCCCCGAGTATATACATCTCCCCAGACAGTGTGACACACCCTCAGTACCGGGGAGTGTGTGTCTGTGGTTTAACACTCCATTCCCCGAGTATATACATCTCCCCAGACAGTGTGACACTCCCTCAGTACCGGGGAGTGTGTGTCTGTGGTTTAACACTCCATTCCCCGAGTATATACATCTCCCCAGACAGTGTGACACTCCCTCAGTACCGAGGTGTGTGTGTCTGTGGAAAACACTCCATTCCCCGGGTATATACATCTCCCCAGACAGTGACACTCCCTCAGTACCGGGGAGTGTGTGTCTGTGGTTTAACACTCCATTCCCTGGGTATATACATCTCCCCAGACAGTGACACTCCCTCAGTACCGGGGAGTGTGTGTGTCTGTGGTTTAACACTCCATTCCCCGAGTATATACATCTCCCCAGACAGTGATACTCCCTCAGTACCGGGGAGTGTGTGTCTGTGGTTTAACACTCCATTCCCCGAGTATATACATCTCCCCAGACAGTGTGACACTCCCTCAGTGACGAGGAGTGTGTGTCTGTGGTTTAACACTCCATTCCCCGAGTATATACATCTCCCCAGACAGTGACACTCCCTCAGTACCGGAGAGTGTGTGTCTGTGGTTTAACACTCCATTCCCCGGGTATATACATCTCCCCAGACAGTGACACTCCCTCAGTACCGGGGAGTGTGTGTCTGTGGTTTAACACTCCATTCCCCGAGTATATACATCTCCCCAGACAGTGTGACACACCCTCAGTACCGGGGAGTGTGTGTCTGTGGTTTAACACTCCAATCCCCGAGTATATACATCTCCCCAGACAGTGTGACACTCCCTCAGTACCGGGGAGTGTGTGTCTGTGGTTTAACACTCCATTCCCCGAGTATATACATCTCCCCAGACAGTGTGACACTCCCTCAGTACCGAGGTGTGTGTGTCTGTGGAAAACACTCCATTCCCCGGGTATATACATCTCCCCAGACAGTGACACTCCCTCAGTACCGGGGAGTGTGTGTGTCTGTGGTTTAACACTCCATTCCCCGAGTATATACATCTCCCCAGACAGTGATACTCCCTCAGTACCGGGGAGTGTGTGTCTGTGTTTTAACACTCCATTCCCCGAGTATATACATCTCCCCAGACAGTGTGACACTCCCTCAGTGACGAGGAGTGTGTGTCTGTGGTTTAACACTCCATTCCCCGGGTATATACATCTCCCCAGACAGTGTGACACTCCCTCAGTACCGGGGTGTGTGTGTCTGTGGTTTAACACTCCATTCCCCGGGTATATACATCTCCCCAGACAGTGACACTCCCTCAGTACCGGGGAGTGTGTGTCTGTGGTTTAACTCTCCAATCCCCGGGTATATACATCTCCGCAGACAGTGTGACACTCCCTCAGTACCGGGGAGTGTGTGTCTGTGGTTTAACACTCCATTCCCCGGGTATATACATCTCCCCAGACAATGTGACACCCCCTCAGTACCGGGGAGTGTGTGTCTGTGGTTTAACACTCCATTCCCCGGGTATATACATCTCCCCAGACAGTGTGACACTCCCTCAGTACCGGGGAGTGTGTGTCTGTGGTTTAACACTCCATTCCCCGGGTATATACATCTCCCCAGACAGTGACACTCCCTCAGTACCGGGGAGTGTGTGTCTGTGGTTTAACTCTCCATTCCCCGAGTATATACATCTCCCCAGACAGTGACACTCCCTCAGTACCGGGGAGTGTGTGTCTGTGGTTTAACACTCCATTCCCCGAGTATATTCATCTCCCCAGACAGTGTGACACTCCCTCAGTACCGGGGAGTGTGTTTCTGTGGTTTAACACTCCATTCCCCGGGTATATACATCTCCGTAGACAGTGACACTCCCTCAGTACCGCGGAGTGTGTGTCTGTGGAAAACACTCCATTCCCCGGGTATATACATCTCCCCAGACAGTGTGACACTCCCTCAGTACCGGAGAGTGTGTGTCTGTGGTTTAACACTCCATTCCCCGGGTATATACATCTCCCCAGTGTGACACTCCCTCAGTACCGGGGAGTGTGTGTCTGTGGTTTAACACTCCATTCCCCGAGTATATACATCTCCCCAGACAGAGACACTCCCTCAGTACCGGGGAGTGTGTGTCTGTGGTTTAACACTCCATTCCCCGGGTATATACATCTCCCCAGACAGTGACACTCCCTCAGTACCGGGGAGTGTGTGTCTGTGGTTTAACACTCCATTCCCCGAGTATATACATCTCCCCAGACAGTGTAACACTCCCTAAGTACCGGAGAGTGTGTGTCTGTGGTTTAAGACTCCATTCCCCGAGTATATAAATCTTCCCAGACAGTGTGACACTCCCTCAGTACCGGTGAGTGTGTGTCTGTGGTTTAACACTCCATTCCCCGGGTATATTCATCTCCCCAGACAGTGCCACTCCCTCAGTACCGGGGAGTGTGTGTCTGTGGTTTAACACTCCATTCCCCGAGTATATACATCTCCCCAGACAGTGTGACACTCCCTCAGTACCGGGGAGTGTGTGTCTGTGGTTTAACACTCCATTCCCCGAGTATATACATCTCCCCAGACAGTGTGATACTCCCTCAGTACCGGGGAGTGTGTGTCTGTGGTTTAACACTCCATTCCCCGAGTATATACATCTCCCCAGACAGTGTGACACTCCCTCAGTACCGGGGAGTGTGTTTCTGTGGTTTAACACTCCATTCCCCGAGTATATACATCTCCCCAGACAGTGACGCTCCCTCAGTACCGGGGAGTGTGTGTCTGTGGTTTATCACTCCATTCCCCGGGTATATACATCTCCCCAGACAGTGACACTCGCTCAGTAGCGGGGAGTGTGTGTCTGTGGTTTAACACTCCATTCCCCGGGTATAAACATCTCCCCAGACAGTGTGACACTCCCTCAGTACCGGGGAGTGTGTGTCTGTGGTTTAACACTCCATTCCCCGGGTATATACATCTCCCCAGACAGTGACAATCCCTCAGTACCGGGGTGTGTGTGTCTGTGGTTTAACACTCCATTCCCCAAGTATATACATCTCCCCAGACAGTGACACTCCCTCAGTACCGGGGAGTGTGTGTCTGTGGTTTAACACTCCATTCCCCGGGTATATACATCTCCCAAGACAGAGATACTCCCTCAGTACCGGAGAGTGTGTGTCTGTGGTTTAACACTCCATTCCCCGAGTATATACATCTCCCCAGACAGTAACAGTCCCTCAGTACCGGGGAGTGTGTGTCTGTGGTTTAACACTCCATTCCCCGAGTATATACATCTCCCCAGACAGTGTGACACACCCTCAGTACCGGGGAGTGTGTGTCTGTGGTTTAACACTCCATTCCACGAGAATATACATCTCCCCAGACAGTGTGACACTCCCTCAGTACCGGGGAGTGTGTGTCTGTGGTTTAACACTCCATTCCCCGAGTATATACATCTCCCCAGACAGTGTGACACTCCCTCAGTACCGAGGTGTGTGTGTCTGTGGAAAACACTCCATTCCCCGGGTATATACATCTCCCCAGACAGTGACACTCCCTCAGTACCGGGGAGTGTGTGTCTGTGGTTTAACACTCCATTCCCTGGGTATATACATCTCCCCAGACAGTGACACTCCCTCAGTACCGGGGAGTGTGTGTGTCTGTGGTTTAACACTCCATTCCCCGAGTATATTCATCTCCCCAGACAGTGTGACACTCCCTCAGTACCGGGGAGTGTGTTTCTGTGGTTTAACACTCCATTCCCCGGGTATATACATCTCCGTAGACAGTGACACTCCCTCAGTACCGCGGAGTGTGTGTCTGTGGAAAACACTCCATTCCCCGGGTATATACATCTCCCCAGACAGTGTGACACTCCCTCAGTACCGGAGAGTGTGTGTCTGTGGTTTAACACTCCATTCCCCGGGTATATACATCTCCCCAGTGTGACACTCCCTCAGTACCGGGGAGTGTGTGTCTGTGGTTTAACACTCCATTCCCCGGGTATATACATCTCCCCAGACAGTGACACTCCCTCAGTACCGGGGAGTGTGTGTCTGTGGTTTAACACTCCATTCCCCGGGTATATACATCTCCCCAGACAGTGACACTCCCTCAGTACCGGGGAGTGTGTGTCTGTGGTTTAACACTCCATTCCCCGAGTATATACATCTCCCCAGACAGTGTAACACTCCCTCAGTACCGGAGAGTGTGTGTCTGTGGTTTAAGACTCCATTCCCCGAGTATATAAATCTTCCCAGACAGTGTGACACTCCCTCAGTACCGGTGAGTGTGTGTCTGTGGTTTAACACTCCATTCCCCGGGTATATACATCTCCCCAGACAGTGTGACACTCCCTCAGTACCGGGGAGTGTGTGTCTGTGGTTTAACACTCCATTCCCCGAGTATATACATCTCCCCAGACAGTGTGACACTCCCTCAGTACCGGGGAGTGTGTGTCTGTGGGTTAACACTCCATTCCCCGAGTATATACATCTCCCCAGACAGTGACACCCCCTCAGTACCGGGGAGTGTGTGTCTGTGGTTTAACACTCCATTCCCCGAGTATATACATCTCCCCAGACAGTGTGATACTCCCTCAGTACCGGGGAGTGTGTGTCTGTGGTTTAACACTCCATTCCCCGAGTATATACATCTCCCCAGACAGTGTGACACTCCCTCAGTACCGGGGAGTGTGTGTCTGTGGTTTAACACTCCATTCCCCGGGTATATACATCTCCCCAGACAGTGACACTCGCTCAGTAGCGGGGAGTGTCTGTCTGTGGTTTAACACTCCATTCCCCGGGTATAAACATCTCCCCAGACAGTGTGACACTCCCTCAGTACCGGGGAGTGTGTGTCTGTGGTTTAACACTCCATTCCCCGAGTATATACATCTCCCCAGACAGTGTGATA